>NC_044553.1:48235750-48336242 GCF_007565055.1 Rhinopithecus roxellana | reverse complement strand
GAATCACGAGAACAGTGTTAGCAACTGTTTCAGGCAGGGCAGGGTGGAACCTCAGTGTGATGACGTCCCACATAGGAAAGCATATCTCTCAGAAAGTTTTTCTGTAGTGATTTAGTATGAGAATTTCCGTTCCACCTGGGCCCCTATGGGTACCAACTATCACTTTGCAGATTCACGAAAAGATTGTTAGCAAAATGTTCTGAGGCATAGCTTCTGTAACTCTGTGAGATGAATTTCACAGATCATGAAGACGTTTCTTAGAAGTTCTTTCCCGTATTGAACGGCTGAAATTTCCTTTATGCAGCGTAGGGCTACTGCGATCCAAGGCAGCCTTTCTCAGCTTCCTCAAAGACAGTGTAATGGACTTGCTCCACGAAACTTAAGTGTACCTTGTGAGATGAATTTCATCACATCACCATAGAAGTTCTAAGAATCTCTTTCTCGTGTTCCTCTCTGGATATTCCTTGTCACCGTCAGGTTCATTGCGCTATGAAATACCAAATTGCAAAGATTCCAGAAAAAAACTGTGTTAACAAACTGATACTGAAGCGCAACGTGTAACTTGTGAGTTGCATCCACACCTGGCATTGCAGTTTCTAGAACGCTTCTCTTAGTTATTAGTGATGGATATCTTTCCTTTTCACACTAGCCCTCAACTGAGGCTCCCAAATATACCTTGCAGAATCACGAGAACAGTGTTATCCAAACTGTTCCAGAAGGGAATGGGGACTCGTTGTGATGAAGTCACAAAATCAGAAAGCAATCTCTCAGAAAGTTTCTCTGATAGTGATTATGTGAGGCCTTTCCTTTCCACCATGGGCCCTATTGGGCTACCAAAACGCTTTGCAGGATGCCACGAAAAGAGTAGTGTAGGCAAACTGCTTCTTTAGCAGAGGTGTAACTCTGTGAGATGCATTCAAGATCAGAAAGAGAGAAGTTTCTCAGAAAGCTTCTTCACGTTGTTGAACGGATGAAATTCCTATCAGCATAGGCCTCATGCGACCAAGGAGGAAGGCCCTTCTACTAAGCTCTCATAAGACAGTGTGAATGGACTGATCCTACGAAACCTAAGTGTAACTCTGTGAGATGAATTCACACATCACCAAGAAGTTTCTTACGAATAGCTTCTTTCTAGTTTTTCATCTCTGGATATTTCCTTGTCACCCGTCAGGTTTCATTTCGCGCTATGAGAATACCACAAATTGCAGTTTTCAGAACAACTGTGTTCCAAATGTATCACTGACGAGACCCGTGTAACTCTGTGAGTTGCATTCACACATTGGCAATGCAGTTTTCAGCAATCTTCTTTAGTTATAGTGACGGAAATTCCTTTTCAACCTATCCCTCAATGAGCTCCCAAATATAACTTTTGCAGACTCCCGAGAACAGTGTTAGCAAAAGTTCCAAGAAGGGAAGGGTGGAATCTGTGTGATGAAGTCACACATCAAGAACGCAATTCTCTCAGAAAGTTCGTTGTAGTGATTAGCTGCGGACATTTATCCACCATGGGGCCCTATGGGGCTACAAATATCACTTTGCTAGATTCCACGCGAAGAGTGTTAGCAAACGCTTCTTGAGGCATAGCTTGTAATCTGTGACAATGAATTCACGATCAGAAAGAAGTTTCTCAGAAAGCTTCTTCACGTTTTTGCCACGGATGAAATTTCCTTTATCAGCGTGGCCTCAAGCGATCCAATGGAAGCCTTCTCAGCTCCTCACAGGAAGACCGTGTGAATGGACGCTCAACGAAAAATAAGTGTAACTCTGTGAGATGAATTCCACTCCACATCCACCAAGAAGTTCTAATGAATCTCTTTCTAGGTTTCTCTTCTGGATATTCCTTTGTCACCGTACAGGTCTTGCGCTATGAAATACCAAAAGCAGATTTCCAGACAACTGTGTAACAAACTGATCACTGAAGAAGAAACGTTGTAACTCGTGAGTTGCATCACACATGCAACCAGGTCTCAGAAAAGAAAGCTCTCTTCTAGTTATTATGTGAGGATAATCCTTTTTCACCTAGCCCTCAATTGAGCTCCCTCATATACTTTGCAGAATCCACGGAGAACAGGGTTAGCAAAACTGTCCCAAGAAGAGGGACGGGTGGAACTCGTGTGAGGAAGTACACAATTCAGAAAGCAATCCTCTAGAAAGTTTCTCTGTATTGTTATGTGTATGAGGACATTTCTTTTCACCAGGGGCCCATGGGCTTCCAAATATCACTTTGCGACTTCACGAAACGAGTGTAGGCAAAAACTGCTTCTTGAGGCATAGTTGTTGTAACTCTGTGAGATGAATTCCAGATCAGAAGAAGTTCCAGAACGCTCTTACGTTGTGAACGGATGAATGCAATCCTTATTCAGCTTAGGGCCTCAATTCGGACTCCAGGAAGCCCGTCTCAGCTCCTCAAAGACAGTGTGAATGGACTGCTCACGAAACATAAGTTGTAACTCGTGAGTAGAATTCACCCACACATCCAATAGTTTCTAAGATACGCTTCTTTCTAGGTTTCCTCTCTGGATATTTCCTTGTCAACGTCAGGTCCTGCGCTATGAAATATCCAAATTGCAGATTTCCAGAAAACTGTGTAACTGGTAACAAATGACACATGAAGAGAACGTGTAACTCTGTGAGTTGCATTCCACACATGCAATGCAGTTTCTGAGAAAGCCTCTTTAGTCTTATTTGTGAGGAACTAATTCCTTTTTCACCTCTAGCCCTCAATGAGCCCCCCAATATATACCTTGAGGATCCCTGGAACAGTGTAGCAAAAACGTTTCAAGAAGGAAGAGTGGAACTCTGTGTGATGAAAGTCAACATCAGAAAGCAAACTCAGAAGTTTTCTGTCTCGGATTATATGAGGACATTCTTTTTCCACATGGGCCCCTTGGGGCTCGCCAAATTATATACATTGCAGATCTCCGAAAAGAGGTGTTAGCAAACTGCTCTTGAGGTCATAAGCTTGTAACATCTGTGCGAGTGAATTCACAGAAGGACGAAGTTTCTCAGAAAGCTTCTTTCCACGTGTTGAACGTGTTGTGAACATTCCTTTATCAGCGTAGGCCTCAATGCGATCCAAGGAAGGCCCTTTCTCAGCTCCTCAAAGAGATCTGTTTAACTGGATGCTCTACGAAAACAACGTCAGTATCTGTGAGATGAATTCACACTATCCACCAACGAAGTTTCTAACGAAAGCTTTCTTTTCGGTTTCACTCAGTGGATATTTTTGCACCGTCAGGTTCATGCGTCTATGAAATACAAATTGCAGATTTCCGAAAAAAACTGGTTAACACAATGATCACTGAAGAGATAACGTGTAATCTCTGTGAGTTGCCTTTCACACTCTGCAATGCCAGTTTTCCGGAAGTTTCTTTAGTATTATGTGAGGATAATTCCTTTTTCACTAGCCCTCCAATGAAGCTCCAAATATCCCTTTGCAGAATCCACCAGACAGTGTTATAGCAAACTGTTCCAAGAGGGAAGGGTGGAAACTCTGTATGATGAGTCACACCATCCAAAAGCCAATACTCAGACAGTTCTCTGGTTACTGTTAGTGAGGACATTTCTTTTCCACCTGTGGGCCCATGGCGCTACCACATATCATTTTCGATTCCCGAAAAGAGTGCTGGCAAATGTCTTGAGGCATATTGAACTCTGTGAGATAGTTGAATTCACCAGATCAGATAAACGTTCTCAGCACGGCTTCTTCAGTTTTGAACGGTAATGAATTTCCTTATCAGCGATGGCTCAATGCGTCCCAAGGACGCCCTTCTCGCTTCTCAAAGACAGTTAATGGCGCTGCCACGAAACATAAGTTTAACTCTGTGCGATGAGAATCATACATCACCAAGAAGTTTCTCAAGCTTTCTTTCTAGTTTTCTCGCTGGATATTTCATTTGTCACCGTCGGTCTTTGTCTATGAATACCAATTGCAGATTTCCAGAATACTGTGTTAACAAACTGATCCACTGAAGAGAAACATGTAAATTCTGTGCAGTTGCATTCACAGATGGCAATGCCGTTTCTCAGAAAGCTTCTTGTAGTAATTTACTGTGAGGCTAATTCCTTTCCCTAGGCCCTCACATGAGCCCAATACTACCTTGCAGAATCCACAGAGATACAGTGGTAGCAAATGTTCCAAGAAAGGAAGGATGGTGGAAACTCGTGATGATGAAGTCACACATCAGAAAACAATCCTCGACAGTTTCTCTGTAGTGATATGTAGGGACATTTCCTTTTTCCAACATAGGGCACCCTAGGGACTACCAAATAATCAGACTTTGTCAGATCCACGAAAAGACGTGTTAGCAAACTGTCTTCTTAGGGCAATAGGCTTTGTGTACCTGTAGCTGCGATTCACAGATCAGAAAGACGTTTCAGGAAGAGCTTCTTCACGTTTGTAACGGGATGAACTGTCTTTACATGCGTAGCTCATGCTGATCCAAGGAAAGCCTTCTCAGGCTTCCCAAAAGACAGTGTGAATGGAGCCTCGCACGAAAATTAAGTGTAACTCGGAGTGACTTCACACATCAAACAAGAAGTTTCTTAGAAGAACGCTTCTTCAGGTTACCTCATCTGGATATCTTTGTCACCGTCAGTTTTCTGCGCTATGAAATACCAAATTGCAGATTTCCCGAAATTGTGTTAACAAACTGATCACCTGAAGCGAACTCGTGTAACTCTGTGAGTTGCCTTCACACATGGCAAGCGTTCTAGGAAAAGCTCTCTTTAGTTCTTATGTAGGCTAATTCTTTTCTCACCCTATCGCTCCTCATGAGCTCCCAAATTATACCTTTGCCAGATATCCCACGGAGCACAGTTTTAGCAAATGTTCCAAGGAGGGAAGGGGAACCTGTGTGTGAAGTCACTCACATCTAGAAGCAATCTCTCAGAAAGTTCTCTGTCGATGTTGTTAAGGAATTTCTATTTCACACCATGGGCCCCTTGGGCTACCACATACACTTTGTGCGATCACGAAAGGTTTTAGAAACTGCTTTTGGGCTAGTTCGTGAACTCTGTGATGATGACTTTCACATATTCAGAAGAAAGTTCTCTAGAAAGCATTTACGTTTGAAGGATGAAATTTCCTTTCAGCCCGTACGGCCTCATGCGGATCCAAGGAAAGCCCTTCTCGGGCTCTCCTCAACAGGACAGTGTTTATGGTATTGACCTGCTCCACGAAAAAAACTAAGTGTAAACTCTCGTGAGATGAAATTCACAATCACCAGAAGTCTAGGGAGAAGTCTTCTTCCTAGGTTTCTCATTCTGGATTATTCCTTTGTCACCGTCAGGTTCACTTGCGCTATGCTAATACCACATGAGATTTTCCAGAACACGTGTTGTTAACAACCGATCACTGAAGAAGAACCGTTGTAATCTTTGAGTGCCTTCATACATGTTGAAGCAGTGTCTCACGAAAGCTTCTCTTTAGTTATTAGGTGCAGATAATCCTTTTCACCCTAGCCCTCAATTGAGTCCCAAATATACCTTTGCAGAATCACGAGAACATGTTATCGCAACTGTTCCAGACAGGAAGGGTGGAATCTGTGTGATGAAGATGCACACATCTGAAAGCAATCTCTCCGAAGTGTTTCTTAGTATGTTTATTAGGACATCTTCCTTATCCACCTGGGCCCCTGTGCGGTCTACCATAATATCTACTTGTCAGCTATTCCACGAAAAAGAAGAGTCTTTAGGCAATAAACTGCTTCTGAGGCATAGCTTTAACTCTGTGGATGGATTACAGATCAGAAAGCAGTTCTCAGACAAGTCTTCTTCACGTTTAACGATGACAATTCCTTATCAGCCATAGGCCTCAATGCGGAATCCAAGGAAGCCCTTCTCTAGCTTCTCAAAGACGCAGTAGTGCATGGACTGCTCCACGAAACCATAAGTTGTAACCTCTGTGAGATGAATTCACACATCACCAATGAAGTTCTAAGAAAGCTTCTTCAGGTTTCATCTTGGATATTCTTTGTCAACGTCGGTTCATTTGGCTATGAATACACCAATTGCAGATTCAGAAACTGTTGTTACCAACACTGACTCACTGTAGGAAACGAGGTACTTGTGGTTGCATTCAACACATGGCAAGCAGTTCTCAGAAAGCTTTCTTTACTTGTTATTGCTGAGGAGAATTCCTTTTCACCTCAGCCTCACATGAGCTCCAACTATTACCTTGCCGAATCCACGAGACATGTTCGCAAACTGTTCTAGAAAGGGAAGGGGTGGACTCGGTGGTGATGAAAGTCCACACAAGAAGTCATCTCTCAGACACGTTGTCGTCGGTGTTATATGTGAGGACATCTCTTTCCACATGGGCCCTTGGTACTACCAAATATCACTCTCAAGATTCCACGAAAAGAGTGTTTACAAATGCTTCTTGAGGCATTGTGTCACTCTGTGAGATGGAATTACACAGATCAGAATGAACGTTTCTCAGAAAGCTTCTTTCACTGTTTGAAGGATGAATCTGTCCTTTATGCGAGGCCTCAACTGCGATCATAGGAAAGCCCTCTCAGTTCCTCAACGAAAAGGAAGTGTTAGTGGGACTGCTTCCACGAACACTAAAGTAACTCGTGAGATGAATTACACATCACCAAGAAGTTTCTAAGTAAAGCTTATTCTAGGTTTCATCTGTGGATATGTTCTTGTCCGTACAGGTTCATTTGGCTATGAAATACAAACTGCCGATTCCAGGAACACTGTGTTATAACAAACTGATCACGAAGAGAAACGTGTGTAACTCTGTGAGTTGCTTCACCCCTGGCAAGCGTTTCACGAAAGCTTCTCTTTAGTTTTTATGTGAGGATAATTCCTTTTTCTACATAGCCCTTCAATGAGCTCCCGAAATATACTTGCAGCGCACCACGAGAACAGATGTTAGCACAATCTGTTCAGAAGGGAAGGGGTGGAACTCTGTGTGATGAGTCACACTAGATGAAAGCAATTCTACTCCAGAAAGTTTCTTCTGTCGTATGTAGTGAGGACATTTCCTTTCACCATGGGCCCCTTTGTGCTACCAAAATACTCACTTTCGCAGATCCATCGAAAAGGTGTTATGCATAAACTGCTGTCCTGAGGGTCATAGCTTTGTAACTCTGTGAGATGAAATTCAAGTTCAGAAAGAAGTTTCTCAGAAAGCTTCTTTCAGTTTTGAACTACGGATGATGTGACATGTCCTTATCAGCGTAGGCCTCAATGCGATCCTAAGGGAAGCGCCCTCTCAGCTTCTCCAATAGGCAGTTGTGAAGGTGGGACTTGCTTACACGAAACTATAGTGTAACGTCTGTGAGATTGATTCACCATCACCAAAAGTTTCTGAGAAAGCTTCTTCAGTTCCATCTGCATGATGTATTCCTTGACACCGTCAGTGTTCCTTGCGCTAGACTACCACCCCACTTTCGTATTCCAGAAAAGACTTTTAACAAACTGATCATGAAGAGAATCGTTGTAACCGTGAGCTCGCTGTCACACATGCATGCAGTTTCTCACGAAAGCTTCCTTTTGTATATGTGAGGATAATCCTTTTTCCCACACTAGCCCTCAATGAGCTCCCCACATCATACCTTCTTTGCAGACCACGACGATAACAGTGTTAGCAAAACTGTTCAAGGAGGTAAGGGTGGAACTCGTGTGAGAAGTCACACATCAGAAAGCAATTCTCTCAGAAAGTTTCTCTTGTAGTTGATATTATGAGGACATTTCAGTTTCCACCATGGGCCCTATGGGCTTACCAAATCCCCTTTGCAGATTCCACGAAAAGAATGTGTAGAAAACTGCTTGAGGCATAGCTGTTAACTTCGTGATGATGAATTCACCGATCAAAAGAAGTCTTCCTTAGAAAGCTCTTTAACGTTTGAACGATGAATGAAATTTCCTTATCCGGTAGGCCCAATGCGATCCAAGGAAGCCTCTCAGCTCCTCAAAGACCAGTGTGAAGGACTGCTACGACATAACTGTAAACTCGGGTGAATTCACACATCACAAGACAGTTTCTAAGAACTCTTCTAGGCTCCTCTTGGATATTTCCTTGTCACGTCAGGTTTCATGCCATGAAATACCAACTTTCAGATTTCCAGAAAAACTGTGTTAACAAACTGATCACTGAAGAGAATCGTGTAACTCTGTGAGTTGCATTAACATGGCAATGCATTATGACGCAAGCCTCTCCTCGTTATTAGGAGGAAATTCTTTTCACCCTAGCCCTCCATGAGCTCCCAAATTACCCTTTGCGAATCAACGAGGAACATTGTTAGCAAATGTTTCCAGGCGGGGGCAGGTGGACCTCTGTGTGATGAGTCACACATCAGAAAGCAATCTCTCAGGGAAAGTTCTCTGTTAGGATTATATGAGGAACATTTCCGTTTCCACCATGGGCCCCTAATGGGCTACCAAATATCACTTGCAGATTCCACGAAACGAGGTGTAGCAAATGCTCTGAGGGCATAGCTTGTAACTTGTGAGATGAATTCCACGATCAAAGAGTTTATTAGAAAGCTTCCCTTTCACGTTTGAACGGGATGAATTTCCTTTATCAGCGTAGGCATCATGACGACCCAAGGCAGCCCTTCTCAGCTTTCCTCAACAGACAGTGTTAATGGACTGATCCCACGAAACATAAAGTGTAAATCTTGTGAGCGAGATGCATTCAAATCACCAAGAAGTTTCTAAGAAATTTTCTTTCTAGGTTCTCTCTGGAATTCCTTTGTCCACCGTCAGGTTCATTGTTCCGTATGGATAATACAAAATTGCAGATTCCAGAAAAACGTGTTAACAAAATTGATTCATGAGAGAAAAAGGTAACTTGTAGTTGCATTCACACATGCGCAATCGCAGTTCTCTCAGAAAGCTTCCTTTAGTTATTATGTGAGGATAATTCCTTTTACCCTAGCCCTCAATGAGCTCCCAAATATACCTTGCAGAATCCACGCGAACAGTGCTAAGCAAACTGTTTCAAGAAGGGAAGGATGAATCGTGTGATGACATGGGAAGTCACACTATCAGAAAGCAATCTCTCAGACATAGTTTCTCGTAGTGATTATGTGAGGACTTCCTTTTACACCAGGCCCCTATCGGCTACAAAGATCGCTTTGCAGCTCACGAAAAGAGTGTTAGCAAACTGTTCTGAGGCATAGGTTTTAATCTTGTGAGATGAATTCCCAATCAGAAAGAAGTTTCTCAGAAAGTTCTTTCACGTTTTGGAACGGCATTGTAAATTCCTTTATCAGGCATAGGCCTCAATGCGGATCCAGGGAAAGCCCCCTTCTAAGCTCTCCTCAAGACAGTGTTAAGGGGACTGCTCCACGAACTCATAAGTTTACTCTGTGAGGTGAATCAACACACACCAAGAGTTCTAAGAAAGGCTTCCTTCTAGGTTCCTCTCTGATATTCCTTTGTCACCGTCCGGGTCATTGCGCTATGAAATCTCAAATGCAGATTTCCAGAAAAACAACTGTGTTACCAAAAATGTCACTGATAGGAGTAAAATCGTGTAACTCTGAGATGTTGCATTCACACCATGGCAGGCAGTTTTCAGACAGCTTCTCTTTAGTATATGGTGAGGATAATTCCTTTCTTCACCGAGCCCCTCAATGAGCCCCACCTATACCTGCGAATCCACGAGAACATTGTTAGCCACTGTTCCAAGAAGGGAAGGGTGGAACTCAGGGTGATGAACGTCACCCACATCAGAATGCAAATCTCTCAGGAAGTCTTCTCTGTTAGTGCTTAGTGAGGACATTGTCCTTTCTCCATTTGGCCCCTATGAGCTTCAACTATCCACTTTGCATGATTCACGAAAGAGTGTTAGCAAACGATTCTTGAGGCATTAGCTTGTAACTCTGTGATATGAATTCAAGATAGAAAGAAGTTCTCAGGAAAGTTTCTTTTCCCGGTTTTGAACGGAATGAAATTCTTTATCAGCTTAGGCTTAAGCGTCCAAGTATAACCGTCTCACCTTCTCAACGACAGTGCTGACTGGATGCTCCATGAACATAGGTAACTCTGTGAGATGATATTCACTCACCGAAGTTTCTAAGAAAGCTTCTTTTCAGGTTTCCTCTCTGGATATTTCCTTGTCACCGTCCAGGCGTTCATTGCGCTATGAAATCCCAAATGCAGATTCAGAAAACTTGTTAACAACTGATCCCTGAAGAGAAAACTTGTAAACTCTGTGAGTTGCATCCACATGGCCAATGCAGTTTCTCAGAAAGCGTCTCTTTAGTATTAGTGAGGATTAATTCTCTTTTTCACCCCTAGCCCTCAATGAGCTCCCAAATAACCTGATAATCCACGAGCAACCGTGGTTAGCAACTGTTCAAGAAGGGAAGGGTGGAACTCTGTGTGAGAAGTCTACAAATCAGAAAGCAATCCTCAAAAGTTCTCTGGAAGTGCTTAGTGAGACATCCTTTTCACCATGGGGGCCCCTAGGGTACCCAAATCTCACTTTGCAGATCCACGACAAGAGTTTAGCTAAACTGCTTCTTTGAGGCATCGTTGTAACTCTATGAGAGAATCCACAGATCAGAAAGAAGTTTTCTCTAGAAAGCTTCTTTCCACGTTTTTTGTAAACGGATGAAAATTTCTTATCTAGTTGTAGGCGTCAATGCGATCCAAGGACGCCCCTTTCTCAGCTCCTCAAAGACAGGTGAATGGGAAATGCTCCACGGAAACATAAGTGAAAACTGTGGAGATGAATTCACACATCCAAGAAGTTTCTAAGAAAGCTTCTTCGTTTTCCCTCGGTATATTTCCTTTGTCACCGTCAGGTTATTGCGCTATGAAATTACCAATGCAGATTTCCCAGAAACCACTGTGTAACTCAAATGATCATGAAGAGAAACGTTGAAACTCTGTGAGTGCATTCCACACAGGCATGCAGTTTTCAGACAGCTTCTCTTTTTTATTATGTGAGGATAATTAATTTTTCACACTAGCCCTCAATGAGCCTCTAAATTTTATCCCTTTTGTAGTGAATTCACGGAGAACAGTGTTAGCAAAATTGTTCCAAGAAGGGGAGGTGAACTCTGTGGATGATTGAACGTCACACATCAATGATAAGCAAATCTCTCAGAAGGTTTTCTCTGTAGGATTATGGAGGACATTTCTTCCACCACGGGCCCTAGGGCTACCAAATCTCACTTTGCAGATCCGCCGAAAAGAGTGTTCGCAAACTGCTTTCTTTTGAGGCATAAGCTTGTTACCTCTGTGAGATGACTTCACAGATCAGAAAGAAGTTTCTCAGAAAGCTTCTTTCACTTTTGAACGGATGAAATTTCCTTAAACAGCCTCGGCCTCAAGCGATCCAAGGGTAAGCCCGTTCTCAGCTTTCTCAACGACAGTGTGAAGGATGCCACGAAAACTAGTGAAAACTGTGTGAGATGAATGCCACACATCACCAAGATAGTTCTTAAGAAAGGTTCTTTCTCGTTTTCCTCTCTGGATATGTCCTTTGTCACCGTCAGGTTTATTGCGCTTTGATAATACCAAATTCAGATTTCCAGAAAACTGTGTTAACAAACTGATCAATGAAGAGAAACGTGTAACTGTGAGTTGCATCCACACATGGCAATTGCAGGTTTCTCAGAAAGATTTCTCTTTAGTATTATGTGAGGATAATTCCTTTTTCACCTTTGCCCCTCCATGAGCTCCCAAAATATACCTTTGCAGACTCCACTGGAGCACAGTTTGTTAGCAAAACTGTTCCAAGAAGGGAAGGGTGGAACTCAGTGTGATTGAATGGTCACACATCAGGCAAGCAATCTCTCCAAGGTTATCTGTGTGCTTACGTGAGGGACATTTCTTTTCTCACCAGGGGCCCCTATGGGCTACCAAATCTCAATCACTTTGCCAGATTCCCCGAAAAGAGGTTAGCAAACTGCTTCTTGAGGCATCGCTTGTAACTCTGGAGATGAATCACAGATCAGAAAGAAGTTCCCAGAAAGCTTCTTCACGTTTGATACGGCTGAAATTTCTATCAGCTTAGGCCTCAATGCGATCAAGGAAGCCTTCTCCGCTCCTCAAAGACAGTGGAATGGACTGCTCCACGAAACATAAGTGTAAACTCGTGAGATGCATTCACACTTATCACTCAGAAGTTTAACGAAATTCTTATTTCTAGGCTTCCTAGGATATTTCCTTGTCCACCTCCAGGTTCATTGCGCTATGAAATACCAAATTGGCAGATTTCCGCCCACAACTTGTGTTAAACAAATGCTTCACCGAGCGATATTCGTGTAACTCTTGTGAGGTTGCATTCAACTATGGGCAATGCAGTTCTCCGAAAGCTTCTCTTATGTATCTGTGAGGATAATCCTTTTCACCTAGCCCTCAATGAGCTCCCTACTATCCCTTTGCCGAATTCCACGAGAACAGGTTAGCATAACTGTTCCAAGAGGGAAGGGTGGAACTCCGTGTGATGAAGTCACCACAGAAAGCAATCTCTAGACACATCTCTGTAGTGATTATGGAGGAATTTCCTTTCCACCCGGGGCGGTACCCTATGTACCAAAAATCACTTTGCAGATTTCCACGAAATAGAGTGTTAGCAAACTGCTTCTTGATGCATAGCTTTTGTAAACTCTGTGTAGATGAATCCAGACCGAAAGACGTTTATCAGAACGCTTCCTTCACGCTTTTGATACGGATTGATGGTGGAAATTTCTTAGTCAGCGTAGCTCAATGCGATCAAGAAGCACTTCTCCGTCTTCCTCAAAAGACAGTGTGACATGGACTGATCCACGATAAACATACGTGTGTAATCTGTGAGAGAATTCACACATCACCAAGAAGTTCTAAGAACGTTCTTTCTAGGTTTCCTCTTGGATATTCCTTGTCACACGTCAGGTTCCTCGCGCTATGAAATACAACATTCAGATTTCAGAAAACTGTGTTAACAAACTGATACTTGAAGAGTAATTGTGTAATCTGTTGAGTCGCAATTCACACGGGCAATGCAGTTCTGAGAAAAGCTCTCTTTAGTTATTATGTGGAATTCCTCCTTTTTCCCCATCGCCCTCAATGCGCTCCCAAATATACCTTGCAGAATCCAGGAGAACAGTGTAGGCAACTGTTCAATGTTTGAAGGGTGCGACCTCGGTGTGATGAAGTCACACATCAGGCAAGCCAACTCTCAGAAAGTTTCTCTGTCGGATTATATGCAGGACCATTCCGTTTACCCCATGGGCCCATGGGCTACCACATATCACTTTTGCAAGATTCCACGAAAAGAGTGTAGCAAACTTCTTTTGAGGCATCAGCTTTAACTCTGTGAGATGAATTCACCAGATCATAAAGGAAGGATAAAGGAAAAAGGACGGAAAAGAGAGGGGGGGAGGGGGAAGAGGAAAAAGGAGGGGGGGGGGAAGAGGATGGGATAAGTTCTTAGAAAGCTTCTTTCCCGTTTGACGAGAATTTCCTTATCAGGTAGGCCTCAATGGGGATCCAAGGAAGCCCGCTCAGCTTCCTCAAAGACGTGTTAATGGACTGCTCCAAGGCGAAACATAAGTGTTGTCACTCTTGTGAGATGATTCCACCCATCACCAAGAAGTTCTAAGAAATCTTCTGCTAGGTTTCCTTCTCTGGTATATTCCTTTGTCCGTAGGTCATGCGTATGAAATACCCAAATTGCAGTTCCAGAAAAACTGTGTAACAAAAATGATCATGAATGAGAAACGTGTTGTAACTTGTTGATTGATACACATTGGCCATGCAGTTCCAGAAAGCTTCTCTTTAGTATGTTGAGGACTGTGGAAATTCCTTTTTCACCCTTAGCCTTCCATGAGTCTCACAAAATATACCTTTGCAGAATCCAGAGAAACCGTGTTAGCACAATCGTCCAAGAAGGGAAGGGTTGGAACTCTGTGGATGGAAGTTCAACATCAGAAAGCAATCTCTCAGAAGGTTTTTCTGTAGTGATTATGTGAGGAACTATTCCTTTTCCACCATGGGCCCCTATGGGTACAAATATCACTGTGCAGTCCACGAAAAAGAGTGTTAGCAAACTGCTTCTTGAGGCCATAGCTTTTTTAATCTGTGAGATGACTTCACAGATTCAGAAAGGAAGTTCTCAGAAAGCTTATTTCATCGTTTTTGACACGGTGAAATTCCTTATCAGCGTAGTCTCAATGCGATCCAAGGAAGCCCTTCCGCTTCCTCAAAGGACAGTGTGAATGGATGCTCACGACAAAATAAGTTAACTCTGTGCGATGAATTCCCACATTCACAAGAAGTTCTAAGAACGCTTCTTCTAGTTTCATCTCTGGATATTCCTTGTCACGTCAGGTTCATTCGCGCTATGAAATACCAATTGCAGATTTCCAGAAAAGAAAACTGTTTACAACGCTCAATGAACGCGAAACGGGTGACTCTGTGAGTTGCATTTCAACCTGGCAATGCAGTTCTTCATGACACGCTTCTCTTAATAATTATGTGAGGAGCACTTTTCATTCTAGCCTCCAATTAGCTCCATATATACTTGCAGAACAACGAGAACAGTGTAGCAAAACTTGTTCTGAGAAGTGGAAGGGTCTGGACCGTGTGATGAAGTACACCATCTAAAAGCATTCTCCTCAGAAACGTTTCTGTTTGTATGATTATATGAGGACATTCCTTCCCCATTGGCACCTAGGGGCTACCAAAATCTCACTTTGCAGATTCCACGAAAAGAGAGTGTTAGCAAACGCTTTGAGGAATTAGCTCTCCGTAACTCTTTTGAGATGCATCCACAGTGAAAAAAATAGACGTTTTCAGTAAAGCTCTTTCCTAAGTTTTGAACGGATGAAATTTCCTTATCAGCGGGCCTCCAGGCTCAAGGAAGCCCTTCTCAGCTTCCCTCAAAGAACGTGTGATGGACTGCTCCACGATAACAAAAGTAAACTCGTGATAGACTCCCACATCACCATAGAATTTTCTACGAAAGAAAGGCTTCTTTCTCGTTTCTTCGGCATTTCCTTTGTCACCGTCAGGTTATTGCGCTATAACTACCAAATGCCGTTCCAGGCAAACTGTTGTAACAAAACTGATCACGACGGACCGTGACAAACTCTGTGAGTTGCATTACAATGCAATGCGTTCCTCAGACCGTTCTCTTTTCGTTATTATCGCGAGGATAATTCCTTTTTACCTCGCCTCATGGCTCCGAAACTATACCTTTGTAGAATCCACGAGAACACTTTTAGCAAACCTGTTTCCCAATGAAGGGAAAGGGTGATCTTGTGTGATGGAAGTCCACACATCAGAAAGAATCTCTCCGGAAGTGGAGCGTTTCTCGTTTAGTGATTAGCGTGATGGCAACAGGTCCTTTCCACCAATGGCCCCTTATGGGTACCAAAGATCACTTTCGCAGATCCACGAAAAGAGTGTGTAGAGCGAAAACTTGCTTATGAGCATAGCTTGTAACTCTGTGAGCTGAAATTTCACAGCAGAAAGAATTTTCCTAGCAGCTTTCTTTCACGTTGAATCGGAGTGAAATATTTCCTTTATCAGGCGTAGGCCTCAAGCGATTCCAAGGAAGCCCTTCTCAGCTTCCTCAAAGACAGTTGTGCAGGATGCTTCCACGACTAAGTGTAACTCTGTGACGTATGCATTCACACATCACCAAGAAAGGTCTCAGAAAGCTTCTTTCTAGGTTTCCTTCTTGATATTTCCTGTTCACGTCGGTTCCTTGCGCTATGTGAAATTACCACATTTCAGATTCCACGTGAAACAACTGTGTTAACAAACTGATACCTGAAAGAGACTCGGTGAAACTCTGTGGTTGCATCAAATTGCAATGCAGTTTGAGAACGCTCGCTCTTTAGTTAGTATGTGAGGATACTTCCTTTTTCACCCTAGCCCTCAATGAGCTCCCAATCTACCTTGCAGCATCCACGAGAACAGTGTTTAGCAAAAACGTTTTCAAGGCGGGAAGGGTGGAACTCTGTCTCGCGATGAAGTCACCCATCAGAAAGCAATCTCTCAGAAAGTTCCTGTTAGTGATTATCTGATGGCCATTTTCCGTTTTCCACCATGGGCCCCTAGGGCATACCCATATATCACTTTGCAGATCCACGCAAGAGGATCCTGTTCGCAAACTGCTTCTGCGAGGCCTAGTTTGAACTCTGTGAGATGAATCACCAGATCGAAAGAAGTTTCTAGAAATCTTCTTTCACGTTTGAACGGAATGAACTTCCTTTATCAGCGTCGGCTCAATCGATTCCAGGAAGCCCTTCTCAGCTTCCTCAACGACAGTGTTAATGGCTGCTCCACGAAAACTACAGGAATCTCTGTGAGCATAATTCACACATCCCCAAGAAGTTTGAGAAATCTTTCTCTTCTAGGTTTCCTATTGGACTACTTCCTTTGTCACCGTCAGTTTTCATGCGCATGAAATACAAATTCAGATTCCAGAAAACTGGTTACAAATGATCACTGAAGGAGAAACGTGTAACTTTGATGAGTTGCATTCACACCGGCCACGCAGTTTCCAGAAAGCTTTCTAGTTATTATGTGAGGATAATTCCGTTTTACCTTAGCCCTCAAGAGCTCCCAAAATTATACCTCGCAGAATCCACGAGAAAGGTTAGCAAACTTGTTCAAGAATGGAATGGGGGATGTATGATGAAGTAAAATCAGAACAGCCCTATCTCTTCATAAGGTTTCTCTGAGTGTTATGACGGACATTTTCCTTTCCACCATTCTGCAAAGGTATATTTGGGAGCTCATTGAGGGCGAGGGGTGAAAAAGGAATTATCCTCACATAACAACTAAAGAGAAGCTTTCTGAGAAACTGCATTGCCATGTGTGACGCAACACAGAGTTACAAGTTTCTCTTCAGTGATCAGTTTGTTAACACTTTTCTGGAAATCTGCAATTTGGTATTTCATAGCGCAATGAAAGTGACTGGGACAAGGAAATATCCACAGATGAAACCTGAAAGAAGCTTCTTAGAAACTTCTTTTTGATGTGTGAATTCATCTCACAGAGTTACACTTATGTTTCGTGGAGCAGTCCATTCACACTGTCTTTGAGGAAGCTGAGAAGGGTTCCTTGGATAGCATGAGGCTACGCTGGTAAAGGACATTTCATCCGTTCAAAACGTGAAAGAAGCTTTCTGAGAAACTTCTTTCTGATCTGTGAACTCATCTCACAGTGTCACAACCTATCCTCAAGAAGCAGTTTGCTAACACTCTTTTCGTGGAATCTACAAAGTGATATTTGGTAGCCCATAGGGGCCATGTTGAAAAAGGAAATTCCTCACATCATAACTACAGAGAAACTTTCTGAGAGATTGCTTTCTGATGTGTGACTTCATCACACAGAGTTCCACCCTTCCCTTCTTGGAACAGTTGCTAACACTGTTCTCGTGGATCTGCAAAGGTATATTTGGGAGCTCATTGAGGGCTGGGGTGAAAAAGGAATTAACCTCACATAATAACTAAAGGAAGCTTTCTGAGAAACTGAATTGCCATGTGTGAAAGCAACTCACAGAGTTACACGTTTCTCTTCAGGGATCAGTTTGTTAACATAGTTTTCTGGAAATCTGCAGTTTGGATTTCATAGCGTAATGAAGCTGACGGTGACAAAGGAAAATCCACAGATGAAAACTAGAAAGAAGCTTCTTAGAGACTTCTGGTGATGTGAATGAATTCATCTCACAGAGTTACACTTATGTTTCATGAGCAGTCATTAACAATGTCTTTGAGGACGAAGCTGAGAAGGGCTTCCTTGGATCGCATTGAGGCCACCCTGATAAAGGACATTCATCCGTTCAAAACGTGAGGAAGCTTCTGAGAAACTTCTTTCTGATCTGTGAATTCATCTCACAGAGTTACAACCTATACCTCAAGAAGAGAAGTTTGCTAACACTCTTTCATGGAATCTGGAAAGTGATATTTGGTAGCCCTAGGGTCCATGGTGAAAAAGGAAATACTCACATAATAACTACAGAGAAACATTCTGAGAGATTGCTTTCTGATGGTGACTTCATCACACAGAGTTCCACACTTCCCTTCTTGGAACAGTTGAACACTGTTCTCGTGGATTCTGCAAAGGATTTTGGCGCTCATTGAGGGCTAGGTGAAAAAGCAATTATCCTCACATAACAACTAAAGAGAAGATTTCTGAGAAACTGCATTGCCATGAGTGTGAATGCAACTCACACAGTTACACGTTTCTCTTCAGTGATCAGTTTGTTAACACAGTTTTCTGGAAATCTGCAATTTGGTAATTCATAGCGTAATGAACCTTACGGTGACAAAGGAAATATCCAACAGATGAAAACTAGAAAGAAGCTTTCTTAGAAACTTCTTGGTGATGTGTGAATTCATCTCACAGAGTACACTTATGTTTCGTGGAGCAGTCCATTAACACTGTCTTTGAGGAAGCTGAGAAGGGCTTCCTTGGATCGCCTGAGGCCTACGCTGGTAAAGGAAATTTCATTGGTTCAAAACGTGGAAGAAGCTTTCTGAGAAACTTCTTTCTGATCTGTGAATTCATCTCACAGAGTTACAACCAATGCTCAAGAGGCAGTGTGCTAACACTCTTTTCGTGGAATCTGGAAAGTGATATTTGGTATCCCTTAGGGGCCATGGTGAAAAGTAAATGTCCTCACATAATAACTACAGAGAATCTTTCTGAGAGATTGCTTTCTGATGTGTGACTCATCACACCAGAGTTCCACCCTTCCCTTCTTGGAACAGTTTACTAACACTGTGTTCTCGTGGATTCTGGCAAAGGTATATTTGGGAGCTCATGAGGTCAGGGGAAAAGGAATTATCCTCACATAACAACTAAAGAGAAGCTTTTCTGAGAAAGTGCATTGCCATGTGTGAATGCAACTCACAGAGTTACACGTTTCTCTTCAGTGATCAGTTTGTAACACAGTTTTCTGGAAATCTGCAATTTGGTATTTCATAGCGCAATGAACCTGACGGTGACAAAGGAAATATCCCGAGATGAAAACTAGAAAGAAGCTTTCTTCGAAACTTCTTGGGGATGTGTGAATCATCTCACAGAGAACACTTCTGTTTCGTGGAGCAGTCCATTAACACTGTCTTTGAGGAAGGAGCTGAGAACGGCTTCCTTGGATCGCATTGAGGCCTACGCCTGATAAAGGAAGTTTCATCCGTTCAAAACGTGAAAGAACCTTGCTGAGAAACTTCTTTCTGATCTGTGAATTCATCTCACAGAGTTTACAACCTATGCCTCAAGAAGCATTTGCTAACACTCTTTCGTGCAATCTGTAAAGTGAAATTTTGTAGCCATATGGGCCCATCGTGAAAAGGAAATGTCCTCACATAATAACTACAGAGAAACTTCTGAGAGATTGCGTTCTGATGTGTGACTCATCACACAGAGTTCCACCTTCCCTTCTTGGAACAGTTTGCTAACACTGTTCTCGTGGATTCTGCAACGTAATATTGGGAGTCATGAAGGCCAGGGTGAAAAAAACGAATTATCCTCACATAGGCAAACTAAAGGGAAGCTTTCAGAGAAACTGCATTGCCATGTGTGAATGCAACTCACAGAGTTACAGTTCTTCAGTGATCAGTTTGTTAACAGAGTTTCTGGAAATCTGCAATTGGTATTTCATAGTGCAATGAACCTGACGGTGACAAGGAAGTATCCACAGATGAAAACTGCAAAGAAACTTTCTTAGAAACTTGTGGTGATGTGAGAATTCATCTCAGAGTTACACTTATGTTTCGTGGAACAGTCGTTTAACACTGTCTTTGAGGAAGCTGAGAAGGCTTCCTGGATCGCATTGAGGCCTACGCTGACTGAATAAGGAAATTTCATCCGTTCAAACTTGAAAGAGCTTCTGAGAAACTTCTTTCTGATCTGTGAATTCATCTCAAAGAGTTATACTTATGTTTCGTGGAGCAGTACATTCGCACTGTTTGAGGAAGCTGAGAAGGGCTTCCTTGGATCGCATTGAGGCCTACGCTGATAAAGGAAATTTCATCCGTTCAAAACGTGAAAGAAGCTTTCTGAGAAACTTCTTTCTGATCTGTGAATTCATCTCACAGAGTTACAACCTATGCCTCGAGAAGCAGTTTGCTAACACTCTTTTCATGGAATCTGGAAAGTGATATTTTGTAGCCCATAGGGGCCCATGGTGTGAAAAAGGAAATGTCCTCACAAACAACTACAGAGAAACTTTCTGAGAGATGCTTTCTATGTGTGACTTCATCACAAAGTTCCACACTTCCCTTCTTGGAACAGTTTGCTAACACTGATCTCGTGGATTGCAAAGGTGTATTTGGGAGCTCATTGAGGGCTAGGGTGCAAAAGGAATTATCCTCACATAATTACTAAAGAGAAGCTTTCTGAGAAACGGCATTGCATCTGTGAATGCAACTCACAGAGTTAATGTTTCTCTTCAGTGATCAGTTTGTTAACAGATTTCTGGAAATCTGCAATTTGGTATTTCATAGCACAAAGAACGTTACGGTGACAAAGGAAATATCCGCAGATGAAAACTAGAAAGAAGCTTTCTTAGAAACTTCTTGGTGATGTGTAATTCATCTCAGAGAGTAACACTTCTGTTTCGTGGAGCAGTCCATTAACACTGTCTTTGAGGAAGCTGAGAACGGCTTCCTTGGATCGCATTGAGGCCTACGCTGATGAAGGAAATTTCATCCGTTCAAAACGTGAAAGAAGCTTTCTGAGAAACTTCTTTCTGATCTGTGAATTCATCTCACAGGGTTACAAGCTATGCCTCAAGAAGCAGTTTGCTAACACTCTTTTCGAGGAATCTGAAAAATGATATTTGGTAGCGCGCAGGGGCCCACAGTGAAAAAGGAAATGTCCTCACATATAACTACAGAGAAACTTTCTGAGAGATTGCTTTCTGATGTGTGACTTCATCTTACAGAGTTCCACCCTTCCCTTCTTGGAACAGTTTTCTAACACTGTTCTTGTGGATTCTGCAAAGGTATATCTGGGAGCTCATTGAGGGCTAGTGAAAAAGGAATTATCCTCACATAATAACTAAAGAGAAGCCTTCTGAGAAAACTGCATTGCAAGTGTGAATGCAACTCACAGAGTTACACGTTTCTCTTCAGTGATCATTTGTTAACACAGTTTTCTGGAAATCTGCAATTTGGTATTTCATAACGCAATGAACCTTACGGTGACAAAGGAAATATCCACAGATGAAAACTCGAAAGAAGCTTTCTTAGAAACTTCTTGGTGATGTGTGAATTCATCTCACAGAGTTACAGTTATGTTTCGTAGAGCAGTCCATTAACAGTCTCTTTGAGGAAGCTGAGAAGGGCTTCCTTGGATCGCATTGAGGCCTACGCTGATAAAGGACATTTCATCCGTTCAACACGTGAAAGAAGCTTTCTGAGAAACTCTTTCTGATCTGTGAATTCATCTCACAGGGTTACAACTTATGCCTCAAGAAGCAGTTTGCTAACACACTCTTTTCGTGGAATCTGGAATGTGATATTTGGTAGCCCATAGGGGCCCATGGTGAAAAAGAAATGTCCTCACATAATCACTACAGAGAAACTTTCTGAGTGATTGCTTTCGATGTGTGACTTCATCACACAGAGTTCCATGCTTCCTTCTTGGAACAGTTTGCTAACACTGTTCTCGTGGATTCTGCAAAGGTATATTTGGGGGCTCATTGAGAGCTAGGGTGAAAAAGGAATTATCCTCACATAATAACTAAAGAGAAGCTTTCTGAGAAACTGCATTGCCATGTGTGAATGCAACTCACAGAGTTACAAGTCTCTCTTCAGTCATCAGTTTGTTAACACACAGTTTACTGGAAATCTGCAATTTGGTATTTCATAGCGCAATGAACGTTACGATGACAAAGGAAATATCCACAGATGAAAACTGGAAAGAAGCTTTCTTAGAAACTTCTTGATGATGTGTGAATTCATCTCACAGAGTTACGGTTATGTTTCGTGGAGCAGTCCATTAACACTGTCTTTGAGGAAGCTGAGAAGGGCTTCCTTGGATCGCATTGAGGCCTACGCTGAAAGCAAATCTCAACCCTTCAAAACATGAAAGAAGCTTTCTGGGAAACTTATTTCTGATCTGTGAATCATCTCTCAGAGTTAACCTATGCCTCAAGAAACAGTTTGGTAACACTCTTTTCGTGGAATGGAAAGTATATTTGGTAGCCCATAGGGGCCCATGGTGAAAAAGGAACTGTCCTCACATAATAACTACAGAGAAACTTTCTGAGAGATTGCTTTCTGATGTGTGACTTCATCACACAGAGTTCCACCCTTCCCTTTGAACAGTTTTCTAACACTGTTCTCGTGGATTCTGCAAAGGTATATTTGGGAGCTCATTGAGGGCTAGGGTGAAAAAGGAATTATCCTCACATAGTAACTAAAGAGAAGCTTTCTGAGACATGCATTGCCATGTGTGAATGCAACTCACAGAGTTACACGTTTCTCTTCAGTGATCAGTTTGTTAACACAGTTCTATGGAAATCTGCAATTTGGTATTTCATAGAGCAATGAACCTGACGGTGACAAAGGAAATATCCACAGAGGAAAAGTAGAAAGAAGCTTTCTTAGAAACTTCTTGGTGATGTGCGAATTCATCTCACAGAGTTACACTTATGTTTCGTGGAGCAGTCCATTAACACTCTTTTGAGGAGCTGAGAATGGCTTCCTTGGATCGCATTGAGGCCTATGCTGATAAAGGAATTTCATCCGTTGAAAAGGTGAAAGAAGCTTCCTGAGAACTTCTTTCTGATCTGTGAATTCATCTCACAGAGTTACAAACCTCTGCCTCAAGAAGTAGTTTGCTAACACTCTTTTCGTGGAATCTAGAATGTGATATTTGGCAGCCCCTAGGCGGCCATGGTGAAAAAGGAAATGTCCTCACATCATAAGTACAGAGAAACTTTCTGAGGACATTGCTTTCTGATGGTGACTTCATCACACAGAATTCCACCCTTCCCTTCTTGGAACAGTTGCTAACACTGTTCTCGTGGATTCTGCAAAGGTATATTTGGGAGCTCATTGAGGGCTAGGGTGAAAAAGGAATTATCCTCACATAATAACTAAAGAGAAGCTTTCTGAGAAACTGCATTGCCATGTGTGAATGCAACTCACAGAGTTACACTTTTCTCTTCAGAGATCAGTTGTTAACACAGTTTCTGGAAATCTGCAATTTTGTATTTCGTAGTGCTATGAGCCTTACGGTGACAAAGGAAATATCCACAGATGAAAACTAGAAAGAAGCTATCTTAGAAACTTCTTTGAGATCTGTGAATTCATCTCACAGTGTTACACTTATTTTTCGTGGAAGCAGTCCATTAACACTGTCTTTGAGGAGCTGAGAAGGGCTTCCTTGGATCGCATGAGGCCTACGCTGATAAAGGAAATCTCAAACCTTCAAAACGTGAAAGAAGCTTTCTGGGAAACTTATTTCTGATCTGTGAATTCATCTCTCCGAGTTACAACCTATGCCTCAAGAAAGAGTTTGCTAACACTCTTTTCGTGGAATCTGGAAAGTGATACTTGGTAGCCCATAGGGGCCCAAGGTGAAAAAGGAAATGTCCTCACATAATAACTACAGAGAAGCTTCTGAGAGATTGCTTTCTGATGTGTGGACTTCATCAACCAGAGTTCCACCCTTCCCTTCTTGGAACAGTTTGCTAACACTGTTCTCGTGGATTCTGCAAGGTATATTTGGGAGCTCATTGGGGCTAGGGTGAAAAAGGAATTATCCTCACATTATAACTAAAGAGAAGCTTTCTGAGAAACTGCATTGCCATGTGTGAATGCAACTCACAGAGTTACACGTTTCTCTTCAGTGATCAGTTTGTTAACACAGTTTTCTGGAAATCTGCAATTGGTATTTCATAGCGGAATGAACCTTACGGTGACAAAGGAAATATCCACAGATGAAAACTAGAAAGAAGCTTTCCTAGGAACATCTTGGTGATGTGTGAATTCATCTCAGAGCGTGACACTTATGTTTCGTGGAGCAGTCCATTAACACTGTCTTTGAGGAAGCTGAGAAAGGCTTCCTTGGATCGCATTGAGGCCTACGCTGATAAGGAAATTTCATCCGTTCAAAACGTGAAAGAAGCTTTCTGAGATACTTCTTTCTGATCTGTGAATTCATCTCACAGAGTTACAACCTATGCCTCAAGAAGCAGTTTGCCAACACTCTTTTCATTGAATCTGGAAAGTGATATTTGGTAGCCCATAGAGGCCCAGGGTGAAAAAGGAAATGTCCTCACATAATACTACAGATAAACTTTCTGAGAGATTGCTTTCTGATGTGTGACTTCATCACACAGAGTTCCACCCTTCCCTTCTTGGAACAGTTTACTAACCTGTTCTCGTCGATTCTGCAAAGGTATATTTGGGAGCTCAATGAGGGCTATGGTGAACAAGGAATTATCCTCACATAATAACTAAAGAGAAGCTTTCTGGGAAACTGCAATGCCATGGTTGAATTCAACTCACAGAGTTACTCCGTTTCTTTCAGTGATCAGTTGTTAACACAGTTTTCTGGAAATCTGCAATTTGGTATTTCATAGCGGAATGAACCTTACGTTGACAAAGGAAATATCCACAGATGAAAACTAGAAAGATCTTTCTTAGAAACTTCTTGGTGATTTGTGAATTCATCTCACAGAGTTGCACTTATGTTTCGTGGAGCAGTCGATTAACACTGTCTTTGAGGAAGCTGAGAAGGGCTTACTTGGATCGCATTGAGGCCTACGCTGATAAAGGAATTTCATCCGTTCAAAACGTGAAAGAAGCTCTCTGAGAAACTTCTTTCGGATCTGTCAATTCATCTCACAGATTTACAAACTATGCCTCAAGGAGCAGTTTGCTAACTTCTATTTTCGTGGAATCTGGAAAGTGATATTTGGGAGCCCACAGGGGCCCATGGTGAAAAAGGAAATGTCCTCACATAATAACTACAGAGAAACATTCTGAGAGACTGCTTTCTGATGTGTCACTTCATCACACAGAGTTCCACCCTTTCCCTTCTTGGAACAGTTTCCTAACACTGTTCTCGTGGATCCTGCAAAGGTATATTTGGGAGCTCATTGAGGGCTAGGGTGATAATGGAAATATCCTCACATAATAACTAAAGAGAAGGTTTTTAGACATTGCTTTCTGATGTGTGACTTCATCACAAAGAGTTCCACCCCTCCCTTCTTGAACAGTTTCCTAACACTGTTCTCGTGGATTCTGCAAAGGTATATTTGGGAGCCCATTGAGGGCTAGGGTGATAATGGAAATATCCTCACATAATAACTAAAGAGAAGCTTTCTGAGAAACTTCCTTGCCATGTGTCAATGCAACTCACAGTGTTACACGTTTCTCTTCAGTGATCAGTTTGTTAACACAGTTTTCTGGAAATCTGCAATTGGTATTTCATAGCGCAATGACCTTACGGTGACAACGGAAATATCCACACACGAAAACTAGAAAGAAGCTTTCCTAGGAACATCTTGGTGATGTGTGAATTCATCTCACAGAGTTACACTTATGTTTCGTGAGCTGTCCATTAACACTGTCTTTGAGGAAGCTGAGAAGGGCTTCCTTGGATCGCATTGAGGCCTACGCTGATAAAGGAAATTTCATCCGTTCAAAACGTGAAAGAAGCTTTCTGAGAAACTTCTTTCTGATATGTGAATTCATTCACACAGTTACAACCTATGCCTCAAGAAGCAGTTTGCCAACACTCTTTTCTTGAATCTGGAAAGTGATATTTGGTAGCCCATAGGGGCCATGGTGAAAAAAGAAATGTCCTCACATAATAACAACAGAGAAACTTTCTGAGAGATTGCTTTCTGATGTGTGACTTCATCACACAGCGTTCCACCCTTCCCTTCTTTGAACAAATTGGCTAACACTTTTGTCGTGGATTCTGCAAAGGTGTATTTGGTAGCTCATTGAGGGCTAGGGTGAAAAAGGAATTATCCTCACATAAAAACTAAAGAGAAGCTTTCTGAGAAACTGCATTGCCATGTGTGAATGCAACACACAGAGTTACACGTTTTCTCTTCAGTGATCAGTTTGTTAACACAGTTTTCTGGAATCTGCAATTTGGTATTTCATAGCGCAATGAACCTTACGTGACAAAGGAAATATCCACAGATGAAAACTAGAAAGACGCTTTCTTAGAAACTTCTTGGTGATGTCTGAATTCATCTCACAGAGTTACACTTATGTTTCATGGGGCAGTCCATTCACACTGTCTTTGAGGAAGCTGAGAAGGGCTTCCTTGGATCGCATTGAGGCCTACGCTGATAACGGAAATTTCATCCGTTCAAAATGTGAAAGAAGCTTTCTGAGAAACTTCTTTCTGATATGTGAATTCATCTCACAGAGTTACAAACCTATCCCTCAAGAGGCAGTTTGCTAACACTCTATTCGTGGAATCTGGAAAGTGATATTTGGTAGCCCCTAGGGGCCCATTCTGAAAAAGGAAATGTCCTCACATAATCACTACAGAGAAACTTTCTGAGAGATTGCTTTCTGATGTGTGACTTCATCACACAGAGTTCCACCCTTCCCTTCTTAGAACAGTTTGCTAACACTGTTCTCGTGGATTCTGCAAAGGTATCTTTGGGAGCTCATTGAGGGCTAGGGTGAAAAAGGAATTATCCTCACATAACAACTAAAGAGAAGCTTTCTGAGAAACTGCATTGCCATGTGTGAATGCAACTCACAGAGTTACCGTTTCTCTTCAGTGATCAGTTTGTTAACACAGTTTTCTGGAAATCTGCAATTTGGTATTTCATAGCGGAATGAACCTTACGGTGACAAAGGAAATATCCACAGATGAAAACTAGAAAGAAGCTTTCCTAGGAACATCTTGGTGATGTTGTGAATTCATCTCAGAGCGTGACACTTATGTTTCGTGGAAGCAGTCCATTAACACTGTCTTTGAGGAAGCTGAGAAAGGCTTCCTTGGATCGCATTGAGGCCTACGCTGATAAAGGAAATTTCATCCGTTCAAAACGTGAAAGAAGCTTTCTGAGATACTTCTTTCTGATCTGTGAATTCATCTCACAGAGTTACAACCTATGCCTCAAGAAGCAGTTTGCCAACACTCTTTTCATTGAATCTGGAAAGTGATATTTGGTAGCCCATAGAGGCCCATGGTGAAAAAGGAAATGTCCTCACATAATAACTACAGATAAACTTTCTGAGAGATTGCTTTCTGATGTGTGACTTCATCACACAGAGTTCCACCCTTCCCTTCTTGGAACAGTTTACTAACACTGTTCTCGTCGATTCTGCAAAGGTATATTTGGGAGCTCATTGAGGGCTATGGTGAACAAGGAATTATCCTCACATAATAACTAAAGAGAAGCTTTCTGGGAAACTGCAATGCCATGGTTGAATTCAACTCACAGAGTTACTCGTTTCTTTTCAGTGATCAGTTTGTTAACACAGTTTTCTGGAAATCTGCAATTTGGTATTTCATAGCGGAATGAACCTTACGTTGAGAAAGGAAATATCCACAGATGAAAACTAGAAAGAATCTTTCTTAGAAACTTCTTGGTGATTTGTGAATTCATCTCACAGAGTTGCACTTATGTTCGTGGAGCAGTCGATTAACACTGTCTTTGAGGAAGCTGAGAAGGGCTTACTTGGATCGCATTGAGGCCTACGCTGATAAAGGAAATTTCATCCGTTCAAAACGTGAAAGAAGCTCTCTGAGAAACTTCTTTCTGATCTGTCAATTAATCTCACAGATTTACAAACTATGCCTCAAGGAGCAGTTTGCTAACTCTATTTTCGTGGAATCTGGAAGGTGATATTTGGGAGCCCACAGGGGCCCATGGTGAAAAAGGAAATGTCCTCACATAATAACTACAGAGAAACATTCTGAGAGACTGCTTTCTGATGTGTCACTTCATCACACAGAGTTCCACCCTTCCCTTCTTGGAACAGTTTCCTAACACTGTTCTCGTGGATCCTGCAAAGGTATATTTGGGAGCTCATTGAGGGCTAGGGTGATAATGGAAATATCCTCACATAATAACTAAAGAGAAGGTTTTTTAGACATTGCTTCTCATGTGTGACTTCATCACAAAGAGTTCCACCCTTCCCTTCTTGGAACAGTTTCCTAACACTGTTCTCGTGGATCCTGCAAAGGTATATTTGGGAGCCCATTGAGGGCTAGTGTGATAATGGAAATATCCTCACATAATAACTAAAGAGAAGCTTTCTGAGAAAACTCCTTGCCATGTGTCAATGCAACTCACAGTGTTACACGTTTCTCTTCAGTGATCAGTTTGTTAACACAGTTTTCTGGAAATCTGCAATTTGGTATTTCATAGCGCAATGAAACCTTACGGTGACAACGGAAATATCCACACACGAAACTAGAAAGAAGCTTTCCTAGGAACATCTTGGTGATGTGTGAATTCATCTCACAGAGTTACACTTATGTTTCGTGGAGCTGTCCATTAACACTGTCTTTGAGGAAGCTGAGAAGGGCTTCCTTGGATCGCATGAGGCCTACGCTGATAAAGGAAATTTCATCCGTTCAAAACGTGAAGAAGCTTTCTGAGAAACTTCTTTCTGATATGTGAATTCATTTCACACAGTTACAACCTATGCCTCAAGAAGCAGTTTGCCAACACTCTTTTCTTGGAATCTGGAAAGTGATATTTGGTAGCCCCTAGGGGCCCATTCTGAAAAAGGAAATGTCCTCACATAATCACTACAGAGAAACTTTCTGAGAGATTGCTTTCTGATGTGTGACTTCATCACACAGAGTTCCACCCTTCCCTTCTTAGAACAGTTTGCTAACACTGTTCTCGTGGATTCTGCAAAGGTATCTTTGGGAGCTCATTGAGGGCTAGGGTGAAAAAGGAATTATCCTCACATAACAACTAAAGAGAAGCTTTCTGAGAAACTGCATTGCCATGTGTGAATGCAACTCACAGAGTTACACGTTTCTCTTCAGTGATCAGTTTGTAACACAGTTTTCTGGAAATCTGCAATTTGGTATTTCATAGCGGAATGAACCTTACGGTGACAAAGGAAATATCCACAGATGAAAACTAGAAAGAAGCTTTCCTAGGAACATCTTGGTGATGTGTGAATTCATCTCAGAGCGTGACACTTATGTTTCGTGGAGCAGTCCATTAACACTGTCTTTGAGGAAGCTGAGAAAGGCTTCCTTGGATCGCATTGAGGCCTACGCTGATAAAGGAAATTTCATCCGTTCAAAACGTGAAAGAAGCTTTCTGAGATACTTCTTTCTGATCTGTGAATTCATCTCACAGAGTTACAACCTATGCCTCAAGAAGCAGTTTGCAACACTCTTTTCATTGAATCTGGAAAGTGATATTTGGTAGCCCATAGAGGCCCATGGTGAAAAAGGAAATGTCCTCACATAATAACTACAGTAAACTTTCTGAGAGATTGCTTTCTGATGTGTGACTTCATCACACAGAGTTCCACCCTTCCCTTCTTGGAACAGTTTACTAACACTGTTCTCGTCGATTCTGCAAAGGTATATTTGGGAGCTCAATGAGGGCTATGGTGAACAAGGAATTATCCTCACATAATAACTAAAGAGAAGCTTTCTGGGAAACTGCAATGCCATGGTTGAATTCAACTCACAGAGTTACTCGTTTCTTTCAGTGATCAGTTGTTAACACAGTTTTCTGGAAATCTGCAATTTGGTATTCATAGCGGAATGAACCTTACGTTGACAAAGGAAATATCCACTGATGAAAACTAGAAAGAATCTTTCTTAGAAATTTCTTGGTGATTTGTGAATTCATCTCACAGAGTTGCACTTATGTTTCGTGGAGCAGTCGATTAACACTGTCTTGAGGAAGCTGAGAAGGGCTTACTTGGATCGCATTGAGGCCTACGCTGATAAAAGGAAATTTCATCCGTTCAAAACGTGAAAGAAGCTCTCTGAGAAACTTCTTTCTGATCTGTCAATTCATCTCACAGATTTACAAACTATGCCTCAAGGAGCAGTTTGCTAACTCTATTTCGTGGAATCTGGAAAGTGATATTTGGGAGCCCACAGGGGCCCATGGTGAAAAAGGAAATGTCCTCACATAATAACTACAGAGAAACATTCTGAGAGACTGCTTTCTGATGTGTCACTTCATCACACAGAGTTCCACCCTTCCCTTCTTGGACAGTTTCCTAACACTGTTCTCGTGGATCCTGCAAAGGTATATTTGGGAGCTCATTGAGGGCTAGGGTGATAATGGAAATATCCTCACATAATAACTAAAGAGAAGGTTTTTTAGACATTGCTTTCTGATGTGTGACTTCATCACAAAGAGTTCCACCCTTCCCTTCTTGGAACAGTTTCCTAACACTGTTCTCGTGGATCCTGCAAAGGTATATTTGGGAGCCCATTGAGGGCTAGGGTGATAATGGAAATATCCTCACATAATAACTAAAGAGAAGCTTTCTGAGAAACTTCCTTGCCATGTGTCAATGCAACTCACAGTGTTACACGTTTCTCTTCAGTGATCAGTTTGTTAACACAGTTTTCTGGAAATCTGCAATTTGGTATTTCATAGCGCAATGAACCTTACGGTGACAACGGAAATATCCACACACGAAAACTAGAAAGAAGCTTTCCTAGGAACATCTTGGTGATGTGTGAATTCATCTCACAGAGTTTACACTTATGTTTCGTGGAGCTGTCCATTAACACTGTCTTTGAGGAAGCTGAGAAGGGCTTCCTTGGATCGCATTGAGGCCTACGCTGATAAAGGAAATTTCATCCGTTCAAAACGTGAAAGAAGCTTTCTGAGAAACTTCTTTCTGATATGTGAATTCATTCACACAGTTACAACCTATGCCTCAAGAAGCAGTTTGCCAACACTCTTTTCTTGGAATCTGGAAAGTGATATTTGGTAGCCATAGGGGCCCATGGTGAAAAAAGAAATGTCCTCACATAATAACAACAGAGAAACTTTCTGAGAGATTGCTTTCTGATGTGTGACTTCATCACACAGCGTTCCACCCTTCCCTTCTTTGAACAAATTGCTGACACTTTTGTCGTGGATTCTGCAAAGGTGTATTTGGTAGCTCATTGAGGGCTAGGGTGAAAAGGAATTATCCTCACATAAAACTAAAGAGAAGCTTTCTGAGAAACTGCATTGCATGTGTGAATGCAACACACAGAGTTACACGTTTCTCTTCAGTGATCAGTTTGTTAACACAGTTTTCTGGAAATCTGCAATTTGGTATTCATAGCGCAATGAACCTTACGGTGACAAAGGAAATATCCACAGATGAAAACTAGAAAGACGCTTTCTTAGAAACTTCTTGGTGATGTCGAATTCATCTCACAGAGTTACACTTATGTTTCTTGGAGCAGTCCATTAACACTGTCTTTGAGGAAGCTGAGAAGGGCTTCCTTGGATCGCATTGAGGCCTACTCTGATAAAGGAAATTTCATCCGTTCAAAACGTGAAAGAAGCTTTCTGAGAAACTTCTTTCTGATCTGTGAATTCATCTCACATACTTACAACCTACGCCTCAAGAAGCAGTTTGCTAACACTCTTTTCGTGGAATCTGGAAAGTGATATTTGGTAGCTCCTAGGGCCCATGGTGAAATAGGAAATGTCCTCACATAATAAATACAGAGAAACTTTCTGAGAAATTGCTTTCAATGTGTGACTTCTTCACACAGAGTTCCACCCTTCATTCTTGGAACAGTTTGCTAACACTGTTCTCGTGGATTCTGCAAAGGTATCTTTGGGAGCTCATTGAGGGCTAGGGTGAAAAACGTATTATCCTCACATAACAACTAAAGAGAAGCTTTCTGCGAAACTGCATTGCCATGTATGAACGCAACTCAGAGAGTTACACGTCTCTCTTCAGTGATCAGTTTCTTAACACAGTTTTCTGGAAATCTGCAATTTGGTATTTCATAGCGCAATGAACCTGACGGTGACAAAGGAAATATCCACAGATGAAAACTAGAAAGAAGCTTTCTTAGAAACTTCTTGGTGATGTGTGAATTCATCTCACAGGGTTACACTTATGTTTGGTGGAGCAGTCCATTAACACTGTCTTTGAGGAAGCTGAGAAGGGCTTCCTTGGATCGCATTGAGGCTTACGCTGATAAAGGAAATTTCATCCCTTCAAAACGAGAAAGAAGCTTTCTGAGAAACTTCTTTCTGATCTGTGAATTCATCTCACAGAGTTACAACCTATGCCTCCAGAAGCAGTTTGCTAACACTCTTTTCATGGAATCTGGAAAGTGATATTTGGTAGCCCATAGGGGCCCATGGTGAAAAAGGAAATGTCCTCACATAATAACTACAGAGAGACTTTCTGAGAGATTGCTTTCTGATGTGTGACTTTATCACACAGAGTTCCACCCTTCCCTTCTTGGTACAGTTTTTCTAACACTGTTCTCGTGAATTCTGCAAAGGTATATTTGGGAGCTCATTGAGGGCTAGGGTGAAAAAGGAATTATCCTCACATAATAACTAAAGAGAAGCTTTCTGCGAAACTGCATTGCCATGTGTGAATGCAACTCACAGAGTTACACGTCTCTCTTCAGTGATCAGTTTTTTAACACAGTTTTCTGGAAATCTGCAATTTGGTATTTCATAGCGCAATGATCCTGACGGTGACAAAGGAAATATCCACAGATGAAAACTTGAAAGAAGCTTTGTTAGAAACTTCTTGGTGATTTGTGAATTCATCTCACAGGGTTACACTTATGTTTGGTGGATCAGCCCATTAACACTCTCTTTGAGGAAGCTGAGAAGGGCTTCCTTGGATCGCATTGAGGCCTACGCTGATAAGGGAAATTGCATCCGTTCAAACGTGAAAGAAGCTTTCTGAGGAACTTCTTTCTGATCTGTGAATTCATCTCACAGAGTTACAACCTATGCCTCAAGCAGCAGTTTGCTAACACTCTTTTCATGAAATCGGGAAAGTGATATTTGGTAGCCCATAGGGGCCGAAGGTGAAAAAGGAAATGTCCTCACATAATAACTACAGAGAAACTTTCTGAGAGATGCTGTCTGATGTGTGACTTCATCACACAGATTTCCACCCATCCCTTCTTGGTACAGTTTGCTAACACTGTTCTCGTGGATTCTGCTAAGGTATATTTGGGAGCTCATTGAGGGCTATGGTAAAAAAGGAATTATCCTCACATAATAACTAAAGAGAAGCTTTGTGCGAAACTGCATTGCCATGTGTGAATGCAACTCACAGAGTTACACGTTTCTCTTCACTGATCAGTTTGTTAACACAGTTTTCTGGAAATCTGCAATTTGGTATTTCATAGAGCTATGAACCTGACGGTGACAAAGGAAATATCCACAGATGAAAACTAGAAAGAAGCTTTCTTAGAAACTTCTTGGTGATGTGTGAATTCTTCTCACAGGGTTACCCTTATGTTTGGTGGAGCAGTCCATTAACACTGTCTTTGAGGAAGCTTAGAAGGGCTTCCTTGGATCGCATTGAGGCCTACGCTGATAAAGGAAATTTCATCCGTTCAAAACGTGAAAGAAGCTTTCTGAGAAACTTCTTTCTGATCTGTGAATTCATCTCACAGAGTTACAACCTATGCCTCAAGAAGCAGTTTGCTAACACTCTTTTCATGGAATCTGGAAAGTGATATTTGGTAGCCCATAGGGGCCCATGGTGAAAAAAGAAATGTCCTCACATAATAACTACAGAGAGTCTTTCTGAGAGATTGCTTTCTGATGTGTGGCTTCATCACCCAGAGTTCCACCCTTCCCTGCTTGGTACAGTTTGCTAACACTGTTCTCGTGGATTCTGCAAAGGTATATTTGGGAACTCATTGAGGGCTAGGGTGAAAAACGAATTATCCTCACATAATAACTACAGAGAAGCTTTCTGAGAAACTGCATTGCCATGTGTGAATGCAACTCACAGAGTTACACGTTCTCTTCAGGTATCAGTTTGTTAACACAGTTTTCTGGAAATCTGCTATTTGGTATTTCATAGCGGAATGAACCTTACGGTGACAAAGGAAATATCCACAGATGAAAATTAGAAAGAAGCTTTCTTAGAAACTTCTTGGTGATGTGTGAATTCATCTCACAGAGTTACATTTATGTTTCCTGGAGCAGTCCATTAACACTGTCTTTGAGGAAGCTGAGAAGGGCTTCCTTGGATCGCATTGAGGCCTGCGCTGATAAAGGAAATTTCATCCGTTCAAATCGTGAAAGAAGCTTTCTGAGAAACTTCTTTCTGATCTGTGAATTCATCTCACAGAGTTACAACCTATGCCTCAAGAAGCAGTTTGCTAACACTCTTTTCATGGAATCTGGAAAGTGATATTTCGTAGCCCATAGGGGCCTAGGGTGAAAAGGAAATGTCCTCACATAAGAACTACAGAGAAACTTTCTGAGAGATTGCTTTCTGATGTGTGATTTCATCACATTGAGTTCTACCCTTCCCTTCTTGGAACAGTTTTGCTAACACTGTTCTCGTGGATTCTGCAAAGGTATATTTGGGAGCTCATTGAGGACTAGGGTGAAAAAGGAATTATCCTCACTTAAAACTAAAGAGAATCTTTCTGAGAAACTGCATTGCCATGTGTGAATGCAACTCACCGAGTTACACGTTTCTCTTCAGTGATCAGTTTGTTAACACAGTTGTCTGGAAAATCTGCAATTTGGTATTTCATAGCGCAATGAACCTTACGGTTACAAAGGAAATATCCACAGATGAAAAGTAGAAAGAAGCTTTCTTAGAAACTAATTGGTGATGTGTGAATTCATCTCACAGAGTTACTCTTATGTTTCGTGGAGTAGTCCATTAACACTCTCTTTGAGGAGGCTGAGAGAGGCTTCCTTGGATCGCATTGTGGCCTACCCTGATATAGGAAATTTCATCCGTTCAAAACGTGAAAGAAACTTTCTGAGAAACTTCTTTCTGATCTGTGAATTCATCTCACAGAGTTACAAACTATGTCTCAAGAGGCAGTTTGCTAACACTCTTTTCGTGGAATCTGGAAAGTAATATTTGGAAGCCCGTAGGGGCCCATGGTGAAAAAGGAAAAGTCCTCACATAATAACTACAGAGAGACTTTCTGAGAGATTGCTTTCTGATATGTGACTTCATCACACAGAGTTCCACCGTTCCCTTCTTGGAACAGTTTGCTAACACTGTTCTCGTGGAATCTGCAAAGGTATATTTGGGAGCTCATTGAGGGCTAGGGTGAAAAAGGAATTATCCTCACATAACAACTAAAGAGAAGCTTTCTGAGAAACTGCATTGCCATGTGTGAATGCAAATCACAGAGTTACACGTTTCTATTCAGTGATCAGTTTGTTAACACAGTTTTCTGGAAATCTGCAATTTGGTATTGCATAGCGCAATGAACCTTACGGATACAAAGGAAATATCCACAGATGAAAACCGAAAGAAGCTTTCTTAGAAAGTTCTTGGTGATGTGTGAATTCATCTCACAGAGTTACACGTATGTTTCGTGGAGCAGTCCATTAACACTGTCTTGAGGAAGCTGAGAGGGGTTTCTTGGATCGCATTGTGGCCTACCCTGATAAAAGAATTTCATCCATTCAAAACGTGAAAGAAGCTTTCTGAGAAACTTCTTTCTGATCTGTGAATTCATCTCACATAGTTACAACCTATGCCTCAAGAAGTAGTTTGCTAACACTCTTTTCCTGGAATCTGGAAAGTGATATTTGGTAGCCCATAGGAGCCCTTGGTGAAAAAGGAAATGTCCTCACATAAAACTACAGAGAAACTTTCTGAGAGATTGCTTTCTGATGTGTGACTTCATCACACAGAGCTCCACCCTTCCCTTCTGGGAACAGTTTGCTAACACTGTTCTCGTGGATTCTGCAAAGGTATATTTGGGAGCTCACGGAGGACTAGGTGAAAAAGGAATTATCATCACATAATATCTAAAGAGAAGCTTTCTGAGAAACTGCACTTGCCATGTGTGAATGCAACTCACAGACTTACAAGTTTCTCTTCAGTGATCAGTTTGTTAACACAGTTTTCTGGAAATCTGCAATTTGGTATTTCATAGCGCAATGAACTTTACGGTGACAAAGGAAATATCCACAGAAGAAAACTAGGAAGAAGCTTTCTAGAAACTTTTTGGTGATGTGTGAATTCATCTCAGCAGAGTTACACTTATGTTTCATGGAGCAGCCATTAACACTGTCTTTGAAGGAAGCTGAGAGGGGCTTCCTTGGATCGCATTCAGGCCTCCGCTGATAAGAAATTTCATCCGTTCAAAACGTGAAGAAGCTTTCTGAAAACTTTTTCTGATCTGTGAATTCATCTCACAGAGTTAATCAACCTATGCCTCAAGAAGCAGTTTGCTAACACTCTTTCGTGGAATCTGGAAAGTGATATTTGGTAGCCCATAGGTGCCCATGGTGAAAAAGGAAATGTCCTCACATAATAACTACCGAGAAACTTTCTGAGAGATTGCTTTCTGATGTGTGACTTCATCACACAGAGTTCCCCAACCCTTCCCTTCTGGACAGTTTGCTCATTGAGGGCTAGGGTGATAATGGAAATATCCTCACATAATAACTAAAGAGAAGGTTTTTTAGACATTGCTTTCTGATGTGTGACTTCATCACAAAGAGTTCCACCCTTCCCTTCTTGGAACAGTTTCCTAACACTGTTCTCGTGGATCCTGCAAAGGTATATTTGGGAGCTCATTGAGGGCTAGGGTGATAATGGAAATATCCTCACATAATAACTAAAGAGAAGCTTTCTGAGAAACTTCCTTGCCATGTGTCAATGCAACTCACAGTGTTACACGTTTCTCTTCAGTGATCAGTTTGTTAACACAGTTTTCTGGAAATCTGCAATTTGGTATTTCATAGCGCAATGAACCTTACGGTGACAACGGAAACATCCACTCACGAAAACTAGAAAGAAGCTTTCCTAGGAACATCTTGGTGATGTGTGAATTCATCTCACAGAGTTACACTTATGTTTCGTGGAGCTGTCCATTAACACTGTCTTTGAGGATGCTGAGAAGGGCTTCCTTGGATCGCACTTGATGCCTACGTAGATATAAGGAAATTTCATCCAGTTCACTACGTGAAAGAAGCTTTTCTGAGAACTTCTTTCTGATCTGTGAATTCATCTCACAGAGTTACAACCTATGCCTCAAGACGCAGTTTGCTAACACCTTTTCGTGACTCTGGAAAGTGATATTTGGTAGTCCAGAGGGGCCCATGGTGAAAAAGGAAATGTCCTCACATATAAAAAGTACAGAGAAACTTTTGAGAGATTCCTTTCTGATGTGTGACTTCATCACACAGAGTTCCACCCTTCCCTTCTTGGAATAGTTGCTACAGCTGTTGCTCGTGGATTCTGCAAAGGTATATTTGGGAGCTCATTGAGGGCTAGGGTGAAAAAGGAATTATCCTCACAGAATAACTAAGAGAAGCTTAGAGAAACCCATTGCGATGTGTGAATGCTAACTCACAGAGTTACACGTTTCTCTTCAGTGATCAGTTTGTTGACACAGTTTTCTGGAAATCTGCAATTTGGTAGTTTCCATAGCGCAATGAACCTTACGGTGACAAAGGAAATATCCACAGATGAAAACTGAGAAGAAGCTTTCTTGGAAACTTCTTGGTGATGTGTGGAATTCATCTCACAGAGTTACACTTAGTGTTCGTGGAGCAGTCCATTAACACTGTCTTTGAGGAAGCTGAGAGGGGCTTCCAGGGATCGCATTGATGCCTACGCTGATAAGGAAATGTCATCCGTTCAACAAGTGAAAAAACTTTCTGAGAAACTTCTTTCTGATCTGTGAATTCATCTCACAGAGTTACAACCTATGTCCTCAAGAAGCAGTTTTGCTAACCACTCTTTTCGTGCAATCTGGAAAGTGATATTTGGTAGCCCATAGGGTACCCACTGTGAAAAAGGAAATGTCCTCACATAATAACTACAGAGAAACTTTCTGAGAGATTGCTTTCTGATGTGTGACTTCATCACACAGTGTTCCACCCTTCCCTTCTTTGGAACCGTTTGCTAACACTGTTCTCTTGGATTCTGCAAAGGTATCTTTGGGAGCTCATTGAGGGCTAGGGTGAAAAAGGTATTATCCTCACATAACAACTAAAGAGAAGCTTTCTGAGAAACTGCATTGCCATGTGTGAAACAACTCACAGAGTTACACGTTTCTCTTCAGTGATCAGTTTGTTAACACAGTTCTCTGGAAATCTGCAATTTGGTATTTCATAGCGCAATGAACCTGACGGTGACAAAGGAAATATCCCAGATGAGAACTAGAAAGAAGCTATCTAGAAACTTCTTGGTGATGTGTGAATTCAACTCACAGAGTTACACTTATGTTTCGTGGAGCAATCCTCACACTGTCCTTGAGGCGCTGAGAAGGGCTTCCTTGGATCGCATTGAGGCCTACGCTGATAAAGGAAATTTCATCCGTTCAAAACGTGAAAGAAGCTTTCTGAGAAACTTCTTTCTGATCGGTGAATTCATCTCACAGAGTTACAACCTATACCTCAAGAAGCAGTTTGCTAACACTTTTCGTGGAATTGAAGAGAGTGATATTTGGTAACCCCTAGGGCCCATGGTGAAAAAGGAAATGTCCTCACATAATAAATACAGAGAAACTTTCTGAGAGATTGCTTTCCGATGTGTGACTTCTTCACACAGAGTTCCACCCTTCCCTTCTCGGAACAGTTTGCTAACACTGTTCTCGTGGATTCTGCAAAGGTATCTTTGGGAGCTCATTGAGGGATAGGGTGAAAAAGGTATTATCCTCACATAACAACAAACAGAAGCTTTCTGAGAAACTGAATTGCCAGGGTGAATGCAACTCACAGAGTTACACGTTTCTCTTCTGTGATCAGTTTGTTAAACAGTTTCCTGGAAATCTGCAATTTGGTATTTCATAGCGCATGAACCTGACGGTGACAAAGGAAATATCCACAGATGAGAACTATAAAAAAGCTTTCTGGAAACTTCTTGGTGATGAGTGAATTCATCTCACAGAGTTACACTTATGTTCGTGGAGCAGTCCATTCACTCTCTTTGAGGAAGCTGAGAAGGGCTTCGCTTGGATCGCATTGAGGCCTACGCTGAATAAGGAAATTTCATCGTTCAAATACGTGAAAGAAGCTTTCTGAGAAACTTCTTTCTGATCTGTGAATTCATCTCACAGAAGTTACAACCTATGCCTCAAGAAGCAGTTGCTAACACTCTTTTCGTGGAATCTGGAAAGTGATATTTGGTAGCCTCATAGGGGCCCATGGTGAAAAAGGAAATGTCCTCACTATAATAACTACAGAGAAACTTTCTGAGAGATTGCTTCTGATGTGTGACTTCATCACACAGGAAGTTCCACCCTTCCCTTCTTGGAACAGTTTGCTAACACTGTTCTCGTGGATTCTGCAAAGGTATATTTGGGAGCTCAATGAGGGCTAGGGTGAAGAAAAGGAATTATCCTCACATAATAACTAAAGAGAAGCTTTACTGAGAAACCGCATTGCCATGTGTGAATGCAACTCACAGAGTTACACGTTTCTCTTCAGTGATCAGTTTGTTAACACAGTTTTCTGGAAATCTGCAATTTGGTATTTCATAGAGCAATGAACCTTGACGGTGACAAAGGAATATCCACAGATGAAAACTAGAAAGAAGCTTTCTTGGAACTTCTTGGTGATGTGTGAATTCATCTCACAGAGTTACACTTATGTTTCGTGGAGCAGTCCATTAACACTGTCTTTGAGGAAGCTGAGAAGGGCTTCCTTGGATCGCACTTGAGGCCTACGTGATAAAGGAAATTTCAATCCGTTCAATACGTGAAAGAAGCTTTCTGAGAAACTTCTTTCTGATCTGTGAATTCATCTCACAGAGTTACAACCTATGCCTCAAGAAGCAGTTTGCTAACACTCTTTTCGTGGAATCTGGAAAGTGATATTTGGTAGCCCATAGGGGCCCATGGTGAAAAGGAAATGTCCTCACATAATAACTACAGAGAAACTTTCTGAGAGATTTCTTTCTGATGTGTGACTTCATCACACAGAGTTCCACCCTTCCTTCTTGGAACAGTTTGCTAACACTGTTCTCGTGGATTCTGCAAAGGTATATTTGGGAGCTCATTGAGGACTAGGGTGAAAAAGGAATTATCCTCACATAATAACTAAAGAGAAGCTTTCTGAGAAACTGCATTGCCATGTGTGAATGCAACTCACAGAGTTACACGTTTCTCTTCAGTGATCAGTTTGTTAACACAGTTTTCTGGAAATCTGCAATTTGGTGTTTCATAGCGCAATGAACCTTACGGTGACAAAGGAAATATCCACAGATGAAAACTAGAAAGAAGCTTTCTTGGAAACTTCTTGGTGATGTGGGAATTCATCTCACAGATTTACACTTATGTTTCGTGGAGCAGTCCATTAACACTGTCTTTGAGGAAGCTGAGAAGGGCTTCCATGGATCGCATTGAGGCCTACGTTGATAAAGGAAATTTCATCCGTTCAACCCCTGAAAGAAACTTTCTGAGAAACTTCTTTCTGATCTGTGAATTCATCTCACAGAGTTACAACCTATGCCTCAAGAAGCACTTTGCTAACACTCTTTTCGTGGAATCTGGAAAGTGATATTTGGTAGCCCATAGGGGCCCATGGTGAAAAAGGAAATGTCCTCACATAATAACTACAGAGAAAGTTTCTGAGAGATAGCTTTCTGATGTGGGACTTCATGACACAGAGTTCCACCCTTCCCTTCTTGGAACAGTTTGCTAACACGGTTTTCGTGGGTTCTGCAAAAGTATATTTGGGAGCTCATTGAGGGCTAGGGTGAAAAAGGAATTATCCTCACATAATAACTAAAGAGAAGCTTTCTGAGAAACGCATTGCCATGTGTGAATGCAACTCACAGAGTTACACGTTTCTCTTCAGTGATCAGTTTGTTAACACAGTTTTCTGGAAATCTGCAATTTGGTATTTCATAGCGCAATGAACCTTACGGTGACAAAGGAAATATCCACAGATGAAAACTGGAAAGGAAGCTTTCTTAGAAACTTCTTGGTGATGTGTGAATCATCTCACAGAGTTACACTTATGTTTCGTGGAGCAGTCCATTAACACTGTCTTTGAGGAAGCTGAGAAGGGCTTCCTTGGATCGCATTGAGGCCTACGCTGATAAAGGAAATTTCATCCGTTCAAAACGTGAAAGAAGCTTTCTGAGAAACTTCTTTCTGATCTGTGAATTCATCTCACAGAGTTACAACCTATGCCTCAAGAAGCAGTTTGCTAACACTCTTTTCGTGGAATCTGGAAAGTGATATTTGGTAGTCCACTAGGGGCCCATGGTGAAAAAGGAAATGTCTCACATAATACTACAGAGAAACTTTCTGAGAGATTGCTTTCTGATGTGTGACTTCATCACACAGAGTTCCACCCTTCCCTTCTTGGAACAGTTTGCTAACACTGTTGTCGTGGATTCTGCAAAGGTATATTTGGGAGCTCATTGAGGGCTAGGGTGAAAAAGGAATTATCCTCACATAATAACTAAAGAGAAGCTTCTGAGAAACCGCATTGCCATGTGTGAATGCAACTCACAGAGTTACACGTTTCTCTTCAGTGATCAGTTTGTTAACACAGTTTTCTGGAAATCTGCAATTTGGTATTTCATAGCGCAATGAACCTTACGGTGACAAAGGAATATCCACAGATGAAAACTGGAAAGAAGCTTTCTTAGGAAACTTCTTGGTGATGTGTGAATTCATCTCACAGAGTTACACTTATGTTTCGTGGAGCAGTCCATTAACACTGTCTTTGAGGAAGCTGAGAAGGGCTTCCTTGGATCGCATTGAGGCCTACGCTGATAAAGGGAAATTTCATCCGTTCAAAACGTGAAAGAAGCTTTCTGAGAAACTTCTTTCTGATCTGTGAATTCATCTCAAGAGTAACAACCTATGTCCTCAAGAAGCAGTTTGCTAACACTCTTTCTTGGAATCTGGAAAGTGATAGTTTGGTAGTCCATAGGGGCCCACGGTGAAAAAGGAAATGTCCTCGCATATAACTACAGAGAAACTTTCTGAGAGATTGCTTTCTGATGTGTGACTTCATCACACAGAGTTCCACCCTTCCCTTTTTTGAAGAGTTTGCTAACACTGTTCTCGTGGATTCTGCAAAGCTATATTTGGGTGATAATTGAGGGCTGGGGTGAAAAAGGAATTATCCTCACAGAATAACTAAAGAGAAGCTTACAGAGAAACCGCATTGCCATGTGTGAATGCAACTCACAGAGTTACACGTGTCTCTTCAGTGATCAGTTTGTTAACACAGTTTTCTGGAAATCTGCAATTTGGTATTTCAGTAGCGCAATGAACCTTACGGTGACAAAGGAAATATCCACAGATGAAAACTGAAGGAAGCTTTCTTAGAAACTTCTTGGTGATGTGGGAATTCATCTCACAGAGTTACACTTAATGTTTCGTGGAGCAGTCCATTAACACTGTCTTTGAGGAAGCAGAGAAGGGCTTCCTTGGATCGCATTGAGGCCTACGCTGATAAAGGAAATTTCATCCGTTAAACACGTGAAAGAAGCTTTCTGAGAAACTTCTTTCTCATCTGTGAATTCATCTCACAGAGTTACAACCTTATGCCTCAAGAAGCAGTTAGCTAACACTCTTTTCGTGGAATCTGGAAAGTGATATTTGGTAGCCCATAGGGGCCCCTGGTAAAAAAGGAAATGTCCTCACATAATAACTACAGAGAAACTTTCTGAGAGATTGCCTTCTGATGTGTGACTTCATCACACAGAGTTCCACCCTTCCCTTCTTGGAACAGTTTGCTAACACTGTTCTCGTGGATTCTGCAAAGTTGTATTTGGGAGCTCATTGAGAGCTAGGGTGAAAAAGGAATTATCCTCACAGAATAAATAAAGAGAAGCTTCCAGAGAAACCGCATTGCCATGTGTGAATGTAACTCACAGAGTTACACGTGTCTCTTCAGTGATCAGTTTGTTAACACAGTTTCTCTGGAAATCTGCAGTTTGGTATTTCATAGCGCAAGTGAACCTTGCGGTGACAAAGGAAATATCCACAGATGAAAACTGGAAAGAAGCTTTCTTAGAAACTTCTTGGTGATGTGTGAATTCATCTCACAGAGTTACACTTATGTTTCGTGGAACAGTCCATTAACACTGTCTTTGAGGAAGCTGAGAAGGGCTTCCTTGGATCGCATTGAGGCCTACGCTGATAAAGGAAATTTCATCCGTTCAAACGTGAAAGAAGCTTTCTGAGAAACTTCTTTCTGATCTGTGAATTCATCTCACAGAGTTACAACCTATGCCTCAAGAAGCAGTTTGCTAACACTCTTTTCGTGGAATCTGGAAAGTGATATTTGGTAGTCCAGAGGGGCCCATGGTGAAACAGGAAATGTCCTCACATAATAACTACAGAGAAACTTTCTGAGAGATTGCTTTCTGATGTGTGACTTCATCACACAGAGTTCCACACTTCCCTTCTTGGAACAGTTTGCTAACAGCTGTTGCTCGTGGATTCTGCAAAGGTATATTTCGGAGCTCACTTGAGGGCTAGGGTGAAAAAGGAATTATCCTCACAGAATCACTAAAGAGAAGCTTTCTCAGAAACCCATTGGCATGTGTGAATGCAACTCACAGAGTTACACGTTTCTCTTCAGTGATCAGTTTGTTAACACAGTTTTCTGGAAATCTGCAATTTGGTGTTTCATAGCGCAATGAACCTTACGGTGACAAAGGAAATATCCACAGATGAAAACTGGAAAGAAGCTTTCTTGGAAACTTCTTGGTGATGTGGGAATTCATCTCACAGAGTTACACTTGTGTTTCGTGGAGCAGTCCATTAACACTGTCTTTGAGGAAGATGAGAGGGGCTTCCATGGATCGCATTGATGCCTACGTTGATAAAGGAAATGTCATCCGTTCAACAAGTGAAAAAACTTTCTGAGAAACTTCTTTCTGATCTGTGAATTCATCTCACAGAGTTACAACCTATGCCTCAAGAAGCAGTTTGCTAACACTCTTTTCGTGGAATCTGGAAAGTGATATTTGGTAGCACATAGGGGCCCATGGTGAAAAAGGAAATGTCCTCACATCATAACTACAGAGAAACTTTCTGAGAGATTGCTTTCTGATGTGTGACTTCATCACACAGAGTTCCACCCTTCCCTTCTTGGAACAGTTTGCTAACACTGTTCTCGTGGATTCTGCAAAGATATATTTGGGAGCTCATTGAGGGCTAGGGTGAAAAAGGAATTATCCTCACATAATAACTAAAGAGAAGCTTTCTGAGAAAAAGCATTGCCATGTGTGAATGCAACTCACAGAGTTACACGTTTCTCTTCAGTAATCTGTTTGTTAACACAGTTTTCTGGAAATCTGCAATTTGGTAGTTCATAGCGCAATGAACCTTACAGTGACAAAGGAAATATCCACAGATGAAAACTGGAAAGAAGTTTCTTGGAAACTTCTTGGTGATGTGTGAATTCATCTCACAGAGTTACACTTATGTTTCGTGGAGCACTCCATTAACACTGTCTTTGAGGAAGCTGAGAAGGACTTCCTTGGATCGCATTGAGGCCTACGCTGATAAAGGAAATTTCATCCGTTCAAAACGTGTAAGAAGCTTTCTGAGAAACTTCTTTCTGATCTGTGAATTCATCTCACAGAGTTACAACCTATGCCTCAAGAAGCAGTTTGCTAAAACTCTTTTCGTGGAATCTGGAAAGTGATATTTGGTAGTCCATAGGGGCCCATGGTGAAAACGGTAATGTCCTCACATAATAACTACAGAGAAACTTTCTGAGAGATTGCTTTCTGATGTGTGACTTCATCACACAGAGTTCCATCCTTCCCTTCTTGGAATAGTTTGCTAACACTTTTGTCGTGGATTCTGCAAAGGTATATTTGGGAGCTCATTGAGGGCTAGGGTGAAAAAGGAATTATCCTCACATAATAACTAAAGAGAAGCTTTCTGGGAAACCGCATTGGCATGTGTGAATGCAACTCACAGAGTTACACGTTTCTCTTCAGTGATCAGTTTGTTAACACAGTTTTCTGGAAATCTGGAATTTGGTATTTCATAGCGCCATGAACCTTACAGTGACAAAGGAAATATCCACAGATGAAAACTGGAAAGAAGCTTTCTTGGAAACATCTTGGTGATGTGTGAATTCATCTCACAGAGTTACACTTATGTTTCATGGAGCAGTCCATTAACACTGTCTTTGAGGAAGCTGAGAAGGGCTTGCTTGGATCGCATTGAGGCCTACGCAGATATAGGAAATTTCATCCGTTCAACTCGTGAAAGAAACTTTCTGAGAAACTTCTTTCTGATCTGTGAATTCATCTCACAAAGTTACAACCTATGCCTCAAGACGCAGTTTGCTAACACTCTTTTCGTGGAATCTGAAAAGTGATATTTGGTTGTCCATAGGGGCCCATGGTGAAAAAGGAAATGTCCTCATATAAAAACTACACTGAAACTTTCTGAGAGATTGCTTTCTGATGTGTGACTTCATCACACAGAATTCCACCCTTCCCTTCTTGGAATAGTTTGCTAACACTGTTCTCGTGGATTCTGCAAAGGTATATTTGGGAGCTCAATGAGGGCGACGGTGAAAAAGGAATTATCCTCACATAATAACTAAAGAGAAGCTTAACGAGAAAACGCTTTGCCGTGTGTGAATGCTCCTCACATAGTTACACGTTTCTCTTCAGTGATCAGTTTGTTAACACAGTTTTCTGGAAATCTGCAATTCGGTATTTCATAGCGCAATGAACATTACGGTGACAAAGGAAATATCCACAGATGAAAACTATAGAGAAACTTTTTTGGAAACTTCTTGGTGATGTGTGAATTCATCTCACAGAGTTACACTTATGTTTCGTGGAGCAGTCCATTAACACTGTCTTGAGGAAGCTGAGAAGGGCTTCCTTGGATCGCATTGAGGCCTACGCTGATAAAGGAAATTTCAAACGTTCAAAACGTGAAAGAAGCTTTCTGAGAAACTTCTTTCTGATCTGTGAATTCATCTCACAGAGTTACAACCTATGCCTCAAGAAGCAGTTTGCTAATACTCTTTTCGTGGTATCTGGAAAGTGATATTTGGTAGCCCATAGGGGCCCATGGTGAAAAGGAAATGTCCTCACATAATAACTACAGAGAAACTTTCTGAGAGATTTCTTTCTGATGTGTGACTTCATCACACAGAGTTCCACCCTTACCTTCTTGGAACCGTTTGCTAACACTGTTCTCGCAGATTCTGCAAAGGTATATTTGGGAGCTCATTGAGGACTAGGGTGAAAAAGGAATTATCCTCACATAATAACTAAAGAGAAGCATTCTGAGAAACTGCATTGCCATGTGTGAATGCAACTCACAGAGTTACACGTTTCTCTTCAGTGATCAGTTTGTTAACACAGTTTTCTGGAAATCTGCAATTTGGTGTTTCATAGCGCAATGAACCTTACGGTGACAAAGGAAATATCCACAGATGAAAACTGGATAGAAGCTTTCTTGGAAACTTCTTGGTGATGTGGGAATTCATCTCCCAGAGTTACACTTGTCTTTCGTGGAGCAGTCCATTAACACCGTCTTTGAGGAAGCTGAGAAGGGCTTCCATGGATCGCATTGATGCCTACGTTGATAAAGGAAATTTCATCCGTTCAACACGTGAAAGAAACTTTCTGAGAAACTTCTTTCTGATCTGTGAATTCATCTCACAGACTTACTACCTATGCCTCAAGAAACAGTTTGCTAACACTCTTTTCGTGGAATCTGGAAAGTGATATTTGGTAGCCCATAGGGGCCCATGGTGAAAAAGGAAATGTCCTCACATAATAACTACAGAGAAACTTTCTGAGAGATTGCTTTCTGATGTGTGACTTCATCACACAGAGTTCCACCCTTCCCTTCTTGGAACAGTTTGCTAACACTGTTCTCGTGGATTCTGGAAAAGGTATATTTAGGAGCTCATTGAGGGCTAAGGTGAAAAAGGAATCATTCTCACATAATTAATAAAGAGAAGCTTTCCGAGAAACCGCATTGCCATGTGTGAATGCAACTCACAGAGTTACACGTTTCTCTTCAGTGATCAGTTTGTTAACACAGTTTTCTGGAAATTTGCAATTTGGTATTTCATAGCGCAAAGAACCTTACGGTGACAAAGGAAATATCCACAGATGAAAACTGGAAGGAAGCTTTCTTAGAAACTTCTTGGTGATGTGTGAATCCATCTCACAGAGTCACACTTATGTTTCGTGGAGCAGTCCATTAACACTGTCGTTGAGGAAGCTGAGAAGGGCTTCCTTCGATCGCTTTAAGGCCTACGATGATATAGGAAATTTCATCCGTTCAAAACGTGAAAGAATCTTTCTGAGAAACTTCTTTCTGATCTGTGAATTCATCTCACAGACTTACAACCTATGCCTCAAGAAGCAGTTTGCTAACACTCTTCTCGTGGAAAGTGGAAAGTGATATTTGGTAGTCCACAGAGTCCCACGGTGAAAAAGGAAATGTCTTCACATAATACTACAGAGAAACTTTCTGAGAGATTGCTTTCTGATGTGTGACTTCATCACACAGAGTTCCACCCTTCCCTTCTTGGAACAGTTTGCTAACACTGTTGTCGTGCATTCTGCAAAGGTATATTTCGGAGCTCATTGAGGGCTAGGGTGAAAAAGGAATTATCCTCACATAATTACTAAAGAGAAGCCTTCCGAGAAACCGCATTGCCATTTGTGAATGCAACTCACAGAGTTACACGTTTCTCTTCAGTGATCAATTTGTTAACACAGTTTTCTGGAAATCTGCAATTTGGTACTTCATAGCGCAATGAACCTTTCGGTGACAAAGGTAATATCCACAGATGAGAACTGGAAAGAAGCTTTCTTAGGAACTTCTTGGTGATGTATGAATTTATCTCACAGAGTTACACTTATGTTTCGAGGAGCAGTCCATTAACACTGTCTTTGAGGAAGCTGAGAAGGGCTTCCTTGGATCGCATTGAGGAGTAGGCTGATAAAGGGAATTTCATCCGTTCAAAACGTGAAAGAAGCTTTCTGAGAAACTTCTTTCTGATCTGTGAATTCATCTCAGAGAGTAACAACCTATGTCTCAAGAAGCAGTTTGCTAACACTCTTTTCTTGGAATCTGGAAAGTGATGTTTGGTAGTCCATAGGGGCCCACGGTGAAAAAGGAAATGTCTTCGCATAATAACTACAGAGAAACTTTCTGAGAGATTGCTTTCTGATGTGTGACTTCATCACACAGAGTTCCACCCTTCCCTTCTTGTAACAGTTTGCTAACACTGTTCTCGTGGATTCTGCAAAGCTATATTTGGGAGCTCATTGAGGGCTGGGGTGAAAAAGGAATTATCCTCACAGAATAACTAAAGAGAAGCTTACAGAGAAACCGCATTGCCATGTTTGAATGCAACTCACAGAGTTACACGTGTCTCTTCAGTGATCAGTTTGTTAACACAGTTTTCTGGAAATCTGCAATTTGGTATTTCGTAGCGCAATGAACCTTACGGTGACAAAGGAAATATCCACAGATGAAAACTGGAAGGAAGCTTTCTTAGAAACTTCTTGGTGATGTGGGAATTCATCTCACAGAGTTACATTAATGTTTCGTGGAGCAGTCCATTAACACTGTCTTTGAGGAAGCAGAGAAGGGCTTCCTTGGATCGCATTGAGGCCTACGCTGATAAAGGTAATTTCATCCGTTAAACACGTGAAAGAAGCTTTCTGAGAAACTTCTTTCTCATCTGTGAATTCATCTCACAGAGTTACAACTTATGCCTCAAGAAGCAGTTAGCTAACACTCTTTTCGTGGAATCTGGAAAGTGATATTTGGTAGCCCATTGGGGCCCCTGGTAAAAAAGGAAATGTCCTCACATAATAACTACAGAGAAACTTTCTGAGAGATTGCCTTCTGATGTGTGACTTCATCACACAGAGTTCCACCCTTCCCTTCTTGGAACAGTTTGCTAACACTGTTCTCGTGGATTCTGCAAAGTTATATTTGGGAGCTCATTGAGAGCTAGGGTGAAAAAGGAATTATCCTCACAGAATAAATAAAGAGAAGCTTCCAGAGAAACCGCATTGCCATGTGTGAATGTAACTCACAGAGTTACACGTGTCTCTTCAGTGATCAGTTTGTTAACACAGTTCTCTGGAAATCTGCAGTTTGGTATTTCATAGCCCAGTGAACCTTGCGGTGACAAAGGAAATATCCACAGATGAAAACTGGAAAGAAGCTTTCTTAGAAACTTCTTGGTGATGTGTGAATTCATCTCACAGAGTTACACTTATGTTTCGTGGAACAGTCCATTAACACTGTCTTTGAGGAAGCTGAGAAGGGCTTCCTTGGATCGCATTGAGGCCTACGCTGATAAAGGAAATTTCATCCATTCTAAACGTGACAGAAGCTTTCTGAGAAACTTCTTTCTGATCTGTGAATTCATCTCACAGAGTTACAACCTATGCCTCAAGAAGCAGTTTGCTAACACTCTTTTCGTGGAATCTGGAAAGTGATATTTGGTAGCCCACAGGGCCCCATGGTGAAAAAGGAAATGTCCTCACATAATAACTACAGAGAAACTTTCTGAGACATTGCTTTCTGATGCGTGACTTCATTACACAGAGTTCCACCCTTCCCTTTTTGGAACAGTTTGCTAACACTGTTCTCGTGGATTCTGCAAAGGTATATTTGGGAGCTCATTGAGGGCTAGGGTGAAAAAGGAATTATCCTCACATAATAACTAAAGAGAAGCTTTCTGAGAAACCGCATTGCCATGTGTGAATGCAACTCACAGAGTTACACGTTTCTCTTCAGTGATCAGTTTGTTAACACAGTTTTCTGGAAATCTGCAATTTGGTATTTCACTGCGCAATGAACCTTACGGTGACTAAGGAAATATCCACAGATGAAAACTGGAAAGAAGCTTTCTTGCAAACTTCTTGGTGATGTGTGAATTCATTTCACAGAGTTACACTTATGTTTCGTGGAGCAGTCCATTAACACTGTCTGTGAGGAAGCTGAGAAGGGCTTCCATGGATCGCATTGAGGCCTATGCTGATAAAGGAAATTTCGTCCGTTCAAAACGTGAAAGAAGCTTTCTGAGAAACTTCTTTCTGATCTGTGAATTCATCTCACAGAGTTATAACCTATGCCTCAAGAAGCAGTTTGCTAACACTCTTTTCGTGGAATCTGGAAAGTGATATTTGGTAGCCCATATTGGCCCATGGTGAAAAATGAAATGTCCTCACATAATAACTAGAGAGAAACTTTCTGAGAGATTGCTTTCTGATGTGTGACTTCATTACACAGAGTTCCACCCTTCCCTTCTTGGAACAGTTTGCTAACACTGTTCTCGTGGATTCTGCAAAGTTATATTTGGAAGCTGATTGAGGGCTAGGGTAAATGGAATTATCCTCACATCATAACTAAAGAGAAGCTTTCTGAGAAACTGCATTGCCATGTGTGAATGCAACTCACTGATTTACACGTTTCCCTTCAGTGATCAGCTTGTTAACACAATTTTCTGGAAATCTGCATTTTGGTATTTCATAGCGCAATGAACCTAACGGTGACAAAGGAAATATCCACAGATGAAAACTGGAAAGAAGCTTTCCTAGAAACTTCTTGGTGATGTGTGAATTCATCTCACAGAGTTACACTTATGTTTCGTGGAGCAGTCCATTAACACTGTCTGTGAGGAAGCTGAGAAGGGCTTCCTTGGATCGCATTGAGACCTACGCTGATAAAGGAAATTTCATCCGTTCAAAACGTGAAAGAAGCTTTCTGAGAAACTTCTTTCTGATCTGTGAATTCATCTCACCGAGTTACAACCTATGCCTCAAGAAGCAGTTTGCCAACACTCTTTTCGTGGAATCTGGAAAGTGATATTTGGTAGCCCATAAGGGCCCATGGTGAAAAAGGAAATGTCCTCACATCATAACTACAGAGAAACTTTCTGAGAGATTGCTTTCTGATGTGTGACTTCATCACACAGAGTTCCACCTTTCCCTTCTTTGAACAGTTTGCTAACACTGTTCTCGTGGATTCTGCAAAGGTATATTTGGGAGCTCATTGAGGGCTAGGGTGAAAAAGGAATTATCCTCACATAATAACTAAAGAGAAGCTTTCTGAGAAACTGCATTGCCATATGTGAATGCAACTCACAGAGTTACACGTTTCTCTTCAGTGATCAGTTTGTTAACACAGTTTTCTGGAAATCTGCAATTTCGTATTTCATTGCGCAATGAACCTTACGGTGACAAAGGAAATATCCACAGATGCAAAACTGGAAAGAAGCTTTCTTGCAAACTTCTTGGTGATGTGTGAATTCATCTCACAGAGTTACACTTATGTTTCGTGGAGCAGTCCATTAACACTGTTTGTGAGGAAGCTGAGAAGGGCTTCCTTGAATCGCATTGAGGCCTACGCTGATAAAGGAAATTTCATCCGTTCAAAACGTGAGAGAAGCTTTCTGAGAAACTTCTTTCTGATCTGTGAATTCATCTCACAGAGTTACAACCTATGCCTCAAGAAGCAGTTTGCCAACACTCTTTTCGTGGAATCTGGAAAGTGATATTTGGTAGCCCATAAGGGCCCATGGTGAAAAAGGAAATGTCCTCACATAATAACTACAGAGAAACTTTCTGAGAGATTGCTTTCTGATGTGTGACTTCATCACACAGAGTTCCACCCTTCCCTTCTTGGAACAGTTTGCTAACACTGTTCTCGTGGATTCTGAAAAGTTATAGTTGGGAGCTGATTTAGGGCTAGGGTGAAAAAGGAATTATCCTCACATAATAACTAAAGAGAAGCTTTCTGAGAAACTGAATTGCCATGTGTGAATGCAGCTCACAGAGTTACACGTTTCTCTTCAGTGATCAGTTTGTTACCACAATTTTCTGGAAATCTGCATTTTGGTATTTCATAGCGCAATGAACCTGACGGTGACAAAGGAAATATCCACAGATGAAAACTGGAAAGAAGCTTTCCTAGAAACTTCTTGGTGATGTGTGAATTCATCTCACAGAGTTACACTTATGTTTCGTGGAGCAGTCCATTAACACTGTCTTTGAGGAAGCTGAGAAGGGGTTCCTTGGATCGCATTGAGGCCTACGCTGATAAAGGAAATTTCATCCGTTCTAAACGTGACAGAAGCTTTCTAAGAAACTTCTTTCTGATCTGTGAATTCATCTCACAGAGTTACAACCTATGCCTCAAGAAGCAGTTTGCTAAAAATCTTTTCGTGGAATCTGGAAAGTGATATTTGGTAGTCCATAGGGGCCCATGGTGAAAAAGGAAATGTCCTCACATAATAACTGCAAAGAAACTTTCTGAGAGATAGCTTTAGGATGTGTGACTTCATCACACAGAGTTCCACCCTTCCCATCTTGGAACAGTTTGCTAACACTGTTCTCGTGGATTCTGCAAAGGTATATTTGGGAGTTAACTGAGGGCTAGGGTGAATAAGGAATAATCCTCACATAATAACTAAAGAGAAGCTTTCTGAGAAACTGCATTGCCATGTGTGAATGCTACTCATAGAGTTACACGTTTCTCTTCAGTGATCAGTTTGTTAACACAGTTTTCTGGAAATCTGCAATTTGGTATTTCACTGCGCAATGAACCTTACGGTGACAAAGGAAATATCCACAGATGAAAACTGGAAAGAAGCTTTCTTGCAAACTTCTTGGTGATGTGTGAATTCATCTCACAGAGTTACACTTATGTTTCGTGGAGCAGTATATTAACACTGTCTTTGAGGAAGGTGAGAAGGGCTTCCTTGGATCGCATTGAGGCGTACGCTGATAAAGGAAATTTCATCCGTTCTAAACGTGACAGAAGCTTTCTGAGAAACTTCTTTCTGAGCTGTGAATTCATCTCACAGAGTTACAACCTATGCCTCAAGAAGCAGTTTCCTAACACTCTTTTCGTGGAATCTGAAAGTGATATTTGGTAGTCCATAGGGGCCCATGGTGAAAAAGGAAATGTCCTCACATAATAACTACAGAAACTTTCTGAGAGATAGCTTTCTGATGTGTGACTTCATCACACAGAGTTCCACCCTTCCCATCTTGGAACAGTTTGCTAACACTGTTCTCGTGGATTCTGCAAAGGTATATTTGGGAGCAAACTGAGGGCTATGGTGAATAAGGAATTATCCTCACATAATAATTAAGAGAAGCTTTCTGAGAAACTGCATTGCCATGTGTGAATGCAACTCATAGAGTTAAACGTTTCTCTTCAGTGATCAGTTTGTTCACACTGTTTTCTGGAAATCTGCATTTTGGTATTTCATAGCGAAATGAACTTTACGGTGACAAAGGAAATATCCACAGATGGAAACTGGAAAGAAGGTTTCTTAGAAACTTCTTTGTGATGTGTGAATTCATCTCACAGTGTTACACTTATGTTTCGTGGAGCAGTCCATTAACACTTTCTTTGAGGAAGCGGAGAAGGGCTTCCTCGTATCGCATTGAGTCTTACGCTGATAAAGGAAATTTCATCCGTTCAAAACGTGAAAGAAGCTTTTTGAGAAACTTCTTTCTGATCTGTGAATTCATCTCACAGTGTTACAACCTATGCCTCAAGAAGCAGTTTGCTAACACTCTTTTCGTGGAATCTGGAAAGTGATATTTGGTAGCCCATAGGGGCCCATGGTGAAAAAGGAAATGTCCTCACATAATAACTACAGAGTAACGTTCTGAGAGATTGCTTTCTAATGTGTGACTTGATCACACAGAGTTCCATCCTTCCCTTCTTGGAACAGTTTGCGAAAACTGTTCTCGAGGATTCTGCAAAGGTATATTTGGGAGCTCATTGAGGGCTAGGGTGAAAAAGGAATTATCCTCACATAATAACTAAAGAGAAGCTTTCTGAGAAACCGCATTGCCATGTGTGAAAGCAACTCACGGAGTTACACGTTTATCTTTGGTGATCAGTTTGTTAACACAGTTTTCTGGAAATCTGCATTTTGGTATTTCATAGCACAATGAACCTTACGGTGACAAAGGAAATATCCACAGATGAAAACTGGAAAGAAGCTTTCTTAGAAACTTCTTGGTGATGTGTGAATTCATCACACAGAGTTACACTTATGTTTCGTGGAGCAGTCCATTAACACTGTCTTTGAGGAAGCTGAGAAGGGCTTCCTTGGATCGCATTGAGGCCTACGCTGATAAAGGAAATTTCATCTGTTCAATACGTGAAAGAAGTTTTCTGTGAAACTTCCTTCTGATCTGTAAATTCATCTCACAGAGTTACAACCTATGCCTCAAGAAGCAATTTGCTAACACTCTTTTCGTGGAATCTGGAAAGTGATATTTGGTAGCCCACAGGGGCCCATGGTGAAAAAGGAAATATCCTCACATAATAACTACAGAGAAACTTTCTGAGAGATTGCTTTCTGATGTGTGACTTCATCACACAGAGTTCCACCCTTCCCTTCTTGGAACAGTTTGCTAACACTGTTCTCGTGGATTCTGCAAAGGTATATTTGGGAACTTATTGAGGGCTAGCGTGAAAAACGAATTATCCTCACATAATTACTAAAGAGAAGCTTTCTGAGGAACTGCATTGCCATGTGTGAATGCAACTCACAGAGTTACACGTTTCTCTTCCCTGATCAGCTTGTTAACACAGTTTTCTGGAAATCTGCAATTTGGTATTTCATAGCGCAATGAACCTAACCTTGACAAAGGAAATATCCAGAGATGAAATCTAGAAAGAAGCTTTCTTAGAAACTTCTTGGTGATGTGTGAATTCATCTCACATAGTTACACTTATGTTTCGTGGAACAGTCCATTAACACTGTCTTTGAGGAAGCTGAGAAGGGCTTCCTTGGATCGCATTGAGGCCTACGCTGATAAAGGAAATTTCATCCGTTCAAAACGGGAAACAAGCATTCTGAGAAACTTCTTTCTGATCTGTGAATTCATCTCACAGAGTTACACACTATGCCTCAAGAAGCAGTTTGCTAACACTCTTCCTGGAATCTGCAAAGTGATATATGGTAGCCCTTAGGGGCCCATGGTGGAAAAGGAAATGACCTCACATAATAACTACAGAGAAACTTTCTGACAGATTGCGTATGATGTGTGACTTCATCACACAGAGTTCCACCCTTCCCTTCTTGGAACAGTTTGCTAACACTGTTCTCGTGGATTATGCAAAGGTATACTTGGGAGCTCCTTGAGGGCTAGGGTGAGAAGGAATTATCCTCACATGATAACTAAAGAGAAACTTTCTGAGAAACTGCATTGCCATGTGTGAATGCAACTCACGGAGTTACAGGTTTCTCTTCAGTGATCAGTTTGTTAACACAGTTTTCTGGAAATCTGCAATTTGGTATTTCATAGCGCAATGATGCTTACGATGACAAAGGAAATATCCACAGATGAAAACTAGCAAGAAGCTTTCCTATAAACTTCTTCGTGATGTGTGAATTCATCTCACAGAGTTACACTTATGTTTCGTGGAGCAGTCCATTAACACTGTCTTTGAGGAAGCTGAGAAGGGCTTCCTTGGATCGCACTGAGGCCTATGCTGATAAAGGAAATTTTATCCGTTCAAAACGTGAAAGAAGCTTTCTGAGAAACTTCTTTCTGATCTGTGAATATATCTCACAGAGTTACAACCTATGCCTCAAGAAGCAGTTTGCGAACACTCTTTTCGTGGAATCTGCAAAGTGATATTTGGTAGCCCATAGGGGCCCATGCTGAAAAAGGAAATGTCCTCACATAATAACTACAGAGAAACTTTCTGAGAGATTGCTTTCTGATGTGTGACTTCATCACACAGAGTTCCACCCTTCCCTTCTTGGAACAGTTTGCTAACACTGTTCTCGTGGATTCTGCAAAGGTATATTTGGGAGCTCATTGAGGGGTAGGGTGAAAAGGAATTATCCTCACATAATAACTAAAGAGAAGCTTTCTGAGAAACTGCATTGCCGTGTGTGAATGCAACTCACAGAGTTACACGTTTCTCTTCAGTGATCAGTTTGTTAACACAGTTTTCTGGAAATCTGCAATTTGGTATTTCATAGCGATATGAACCTTACGGTGACAAAGGAAATATCCACAGATGAAAACTAGAAAGGAGCTTTCTTAGAAACTTCTTGGTGATGTGTGAATTCATCTCAAACAATTACACTTATGTTCCGTGGAGCAGTCCATTAACACTGTCTGTGAGGAAGCTGAGAAGGGCTTCCATGGATCGTATTGAGGTCTACGCTGATAAAGGAAATTTCATCTGTTCAAAACGTGAAAAAAGTTTTCGGAGAAACTTCTTTCTTATCTGTGAATTCATCTCACCGAGTTACAACCTATGCCTCAAGAAGCAGTTTGCTAACACTCTTTTCGTGGAATCTGGAAAGTGATATTTAGTAGCCCATAGGTTCCCATGGTGAAAAAGGAATTGTCCTCACATAATAACTACAGAGAGACTTTCTGAGAGATTGCTTTCTGATGTGTGACTTCATCACACAGAGTTCCACCCTTCCCTTCTTTTAACAGTTTGCTAACTCTGTTGTCGTGGATTCTGCAAAGGTATATTTGGGAGCTCTTTGAGGGCTAGGGTGAAAAAGTAATTATCCTCACACAACAACTAAAGAGAAGCTTTCTGAGAAACTGAATTGCCATGTGTGAATGCAACTCACAGAGGTACACGTTTCTCTTCAGTGATCAGTTTGTTAACACAGTTTTCTGGAAATCTGCAATTTGGTATTTCATAGCGCAATGAACCTTACGGTGACAAAGGAAATATCCACAGATGAAAACGATAAAGAAGCTTTCTTAGAAATTTCTTGGTGATGTGTGAATTCATCTCACAGAGTTACACTTATGTTTGGTGGAGCAGTCCATTAACACTGTCTTTAAGGAAACGGAGAAGGGCTTCCTTGGATCGCATTGAGGCCTACGCTGATAAAGGAAATTTAATCCGTTCAAAACGTGAAAGAAGCTTTCTGAGAAACTTCTTTCTGATCTGTGAATTCATCTCACAGGGTTACAAACTATGCCTCAAGAAGCAGTTTGCTAACACTCTTTTCGTGGAATCTGGAAAGTGATATTTGGTAGCCCCTAGGGGCCCATGGTGAAAAAGGAAATGTCCTCATATAATAACTACAGAGAATCTTTCTGAGAGATTGCTGTCTGATGTGTGACTTCATCACACAGAGTTCCAACATTCCCTTCTTGGAACAGTTTGCTAAAACTGTTCTTGTGCATTCTGCAAAGGTATATTTGGGAGCTCATTGAGGGCTAGGGTGAAAAAGGAATTATCCTCACATAATAACTAAAGAGAAGCTTTCTGAGAAACTGAATTGCCATGTGTGAATGCAACTCACAGAGTTACACGTTTCTCTTCAGTGATCAGTTTGTTAACACAGTTTTCTGGATATCTGCAATTTGGTATTTCATATCGCAATGAACCTTACGGTGACAAAGGAAATATCCACATATGAAAACCAGAAAGAAGCTTTCTTAGAAACTTCTTGGTGATGTGTGAATTCATCTCACAGAGCTACAGTTATGTTTCGTGGAGTAGTCCATTAACACTGTTTTGAGGAAGCTGAGAAGGGCTTCCTTGGATCGCATTGAGGCCTACGCTGATAAACGAACTTTTATCCGTTCAAAACGTGAAAAAAGCTTTCTGAGAAACTTCTTTCTGATCTGTGAATTCATCTCTCAGAGTTACAACCTATGCCTCAAGAAGCAGTTTGCTAACACTCCTTTCGTGGAATCTGGAAAGTGATATTTGGTAGCCCATAGGAGCCCAGGGTGAAAAAGGAAATGTCCTCACGTAATAACTACAGAGAGACTTTCTGAGAGATTGCTTTCGGATGTGTGGACTCATCACTCAGATTTCCACCCTTCCCTTTTTTGTACAGTGTGCTAACACTGTTCTCGTGGATTCTGCAAAGGTATATTTGGGAGCTCATTGAGGGCTAGGGGAAAAAGGAATTATCCTCAGAGAATAACTAAAAAGAAGCTTTCTGAGAAACTGCATTGCCATGTGTGAATGCAACTCACAGAGTTACACGTTTCTCTTCAGTGATCAGATTGTTAACACAGTTATCTGGAAATCTGGAATTTGGTATTTCATAGCACAATGAACCTTACGGTGACAAAGGAAATATCCACAGATGAAAAGTAGAAAGAAGGTTTCTAGAAACTTCTTGGTGATGTGTGAATTCATCTCACAGAGTTACACTTATGTTTCGTGGAGGAGTCCATTAACACTGTCTTGAGGAACCTGAGAAGGGCTTCCTTCGATCGCATTGAGGCCTACACTGATAAGGGAAATTTCATCCGTTCAAAACGTGAAAGAAACTTTCTGAGAAACTTCTTTCTGATCTGTGAATTCATCTCAAAGAGTTACACTTATATTTCGTGGAGCAGTACATTAACACTGTCTTTGAGGAAGCTGAGAAAGGCTTCCTTGGATCGCATTGAGGCCTACGCTGATAAAGGACATTTCATCCGTCCAAAACGTGAAAGAAGCTTTCTGAGAAACTTCTTTCTGATCTGTGAATTCATCTCACAGAGTTACAACCTATGCCTCAAAAAGCAGTTTGCTAACACTCTTTTCGTGGAATCTGGAAAGTGATATTTGGTAGCCCATAGGGGCCCATGGTGAAAAAGGCAATGTCCTTACATCATAACTACAGAGAAACTTTCTGAGAGATTGCTTTCTGATGTGTGACTTCATCACACAGAGTTCCACACTTCCCTTCTTGGAACAGTTTGCTAACACTGTTGTCGTGGATTCTGCAAAGATATATTTGGGAGCTCATTGATGGCTAGGGTGAAAAAGGAATTATCCTCACATAATAACTACAGAGAAGCTTTCTGAGAAGCTGCATTGCCATGTGTGAATGCAACTCACAGAGTTACACGTTTCTCTTCAGTGTTCAGTTTGCTAACACAGTTTTCTGGAAATCTGCAATTTGGGATTTCACAGCGGAATAAACCTTACCTTGACAAAGGAAATATCCACAGATGAAAACTAGAAAGAATCTTTCTCAGAAGCTTCTTGGTGATGTGTGAATTCACCTCACAGCCTTATATTTATGTTTCGTGGAGCAGTCCATTAACACTGTCTTTGAGGAAGCTGAGAAGGGCTTCCTTGGATCGCATTGAGGCCTACGCTGATAAAGAAAATTTCATCCGTTCAAAACGTGAAAGAACCTTTCTGAGAAACTACTTTCTGATCTGTGAATTCATCTCACGGAGTGAAAACCTATGCCTCAAGAAGCAGTTTGCTAACACACTTTTCGTGGAATCTTTATAGTGATATTTGGTAGCCCGTAGGGGCCCATGGTGAAAAAGGAAATGTCCTCACATAATAACTACAGAGAGACTTTCTGAGAGATTGCTTTCTGATGGGTGACTTCATCACACAGAGTTCCACCCTTCCCTTCTTGGAACAGTTTACTAACACTGTTCTCGTGGATTCTGCAAATGTATATTTGGGAGCTCAATGAGGGCTAGGGTGAACAAGGAATTATCCTCACATAATAACTAAAGAGAAGCTTTCTGAGAAACTGCATTGCCATTTGTGAATGCAACTCACAGAGTTACACGTTTCACTTCAGTGATCAGTTTGTTAACACAGTTTTCTTGTAATCTGCAATTTGGTATTTCATAGCGGAATGAAACTTACGGTGACAAAGGAAATATCCACAGAGGAAAACTGGAAAGAAGCTTTCTTAGAAACTTCTTGGTGATGTGTGAATTCATCTCACAGCATTACACTTATGTTTCGTGGAGCACTCCATTAACACTGTCTTTGAGGAAGCTGAGAAGGGCTTCCTTGGATCGCATTGAGGCCTACGCTGATGAAGGAAATTTCATCCGTTCAAAACTTGAAAGAAACTTTCTGAGAAACTTCTTTCTGATCTGTGAATTCATCTCACAGAGTTACAACCTATGCCTCAAGAAGCAGTTTGCTCACACTCTTTTCGTGGAATCTGGAAAGTGATATTTGGTAGCCCTTAGGGGCCCATGGTGAAAAAGGAAATGTCCTCACATCATAACTACAGAGAAACTTTCTGAGAGATTGCTTTCTGATGTGTGACTTCATCACACACAGTTCCACCCTTCCCTTCTTGGAACAGTTTGCTAACACTGTTCTCGTGGATTCTGCAAAGGTATATTTGGGAGCTCACTGAGGGCTAGGGTGAAAAAGGAATTATCCTCTCATACCAACTAAAGAGAAGCTTTCTGAGAAACTGCATTGCCATGTGTGAATGCAACTCACAGAGTTACTCGGTTCTCTTCAGTGATCAGTTTGTTAACACAGTTTTCTGGAAATCCGCAATTTGGTATTTCATAGCGCAATGAACCTTACGGTGACAAAGGTAATACCCACAGATGAAAACTAGAAAGAAGCTTTCTTCGAAACTTATTGGTGATGTGTGAATTCATCTCACAGAGTTACACTTATGTTTCGTGGAGCAGTCCATTAACACTGTCTTTGAGGAAGCTGAGAAGGACTTCCTTGGATCGCATTGAGGCCTACGCTGATAAAGGAAATTTCATCCATTCAATACATGAAAGAAGCTTTCTGAGAAACTTCTTTCTGATCTGTGAATTCATCTCACAGAGTTACAACCTATGCCTCAAGAAGCAGTTTGCTCACACTCTTTTCGTGGAATCTGGAAAGTGATATTTGGTAGCCCCTAGGGGCCCATGGTGAAAAAGGAAATGTCCTCACATAATAACTACAGAGAAACTTTCTGAGAGATTGCTCTCTGATGTTTGACTTCATCACACAGAGTTCCACCCTTCCCTTCTTGGAACCGTTTGCTAACACTGTTGTCGTGGATTCTGCAAAGGTATATTTGGGAGCTCATTGAGGGCTAGGGTGAAAAAGGAATTATCCTCCCATAAAAACTAAAGAGAAGCTTTCTGAGAAACTGCATTGCCATGTGTGAATGCAACTCACAGAGTTACACGTTTCTCTTCAGTGATGAGTTTGTTATCACAGTTTTCTGGAAATCTGCAATTTGGTATTTCATAGCGCAATGAACCTTACGGTGACAAAGGAAATATCCACAGATGAAAACTAGAAAGAAGCTTTCAAAGAAACTTCTTGGTGATGTGTGAATTCATCTCACAGAGTTACACTTATGTTTTGTGGAGCAGTCCATTAACAGTGTCTTTGACGAAGCTGAGAAGGGCTTCCTTGGATCGCATTGAGGCCTACGCTGAAAAAGGACATTTCATCCGTTCAGAACGTGAAAGAAGCTTTCTGAGAAACTTCTTTCTGATGTGTGAATTCATGTCACAGAGTTACAACCTATGATTCAAGAAGCAGTTTGCTAACACTCTTTTCGTGAAATCTGGAAAGTGATATTTGGTAGTCATAGGGGCCCATGGTGAAAAAGGAAATGTACTCACATAATAACGACAGAGAAACGTTCGGAGAGTTTGCTTTCTGATGTGTGACTTCATCACACATAGTTCCACCCCTCCCTTCTTGGAACAGTTTGCTAAAACTCTTCCCATCTTGGAACAGTTTGCTAACACTCTTCTCGTGGATTCTGCAAAGGTATATTTGGGAGCTCATTGAGGGCTAGGCTGAAAAAGGAATTATCCTCACATAATTATTAAAGAGAAGCTTTATGAGAAACTGAATTGCCATGTGTGAATGCAACTCACGGAGTTACACGTTTCTCTTCAGTGATCAGTTTGTTAACACAGTTTTCCTGAAATCTGCAATTTGGTATTTCCTAGCGCAATGAACCTTACGGTGACAAGGGAAATATCCACCGATGAAAACTAGAAAGAAGCTATCTTAGAAACTTCTTGGTGATGTGTGAATTCATCTCACAGAGTTACACTTATGTTTCGTGGAGCAGTCCATTAACACTGTCTTTGAGAAAGCTGAGAAGGGCTTCCTTGGTTCGCATTGAGGCCTACGCTGATAAAGGAAATTTCATCCGTTCAAAACGTGAAAGAAGCTTTCTGAGAAAATTCTATCTGATCTGTGAATTCATCTCACAGAGTTACAACCTATGCCTCTAGAAGCAGTTTGCTAACACTCTTTTCGTGGAATCTGGAAAGTGATATTTGGTAGCCCATAGGGGCCCGTGGTGAAAAAGGAAATGTACTCACATAATAACTACAGAGAAACCTTCTGAGAGATTGCTGTCTGATGTGTGACTTCATCACACAGAGTTCCACCATTCCCTTCTTGGAACAGTTTGCTAACACTGTTCTCGTGGATTCTGCAAAGGTATATTTGGGAGCTCATTGAGGGGTAGGGTGGAAAAGGAATTATCCTCACATAACAACTAAAGAGAAGCTTTCTGAGAAACTGCATTGCCATGTGTGAATGCAAATCACAGAGTTACACGTTTCTCTTCAGTGATCAGTTTGTTAACACAGTTTTCTGGAAATCTGCAATTTGGTATTTCATAGCGCAGTGAACCTAACGGTGACAATGGAAATATCCACAGATGAAAACTAGAAAGAGGCTTTCTTAGAAAGTTCATGATGATGTGTGAATTCATCTCACAGAGTTACACTTATGTTTTGTGGAGCAGTCCATTAACACTGTCTTTGAGGAAGCTGAGAAGGGCTTCCTTGGTCGCATTGAGGCCTACACTGATAAAGGACATTTCATCCGTTCAAAACGTGAAAGAAGCTTTCTGAGAAACTTCTTTCTGATCTGTGAATTCATCTCAATGAGTTACAACTTATGCCTCAAGAAGTAGTTTGCTAACACTCTTTTCTTGGAATCTGGAAAGTGGTATCTGGGAGCCCATAGGGGCCCATGGTGAAGAAGGAAATGTCCTCACATCATAACTACAGAGAAACTTTCTGAGAGATTGCTTTCTGATGTGTGACTTCATCACATTGATTTCCACACTTCCCTTCTTGGAACACTTTGCTATCACTGTTCTCGTGGATTCTGCAAAGGTTTATTTCGGAGCTGATTGAGGACTAGGGTGAAAAAGGAATTGTCCTCACATAATAACTAAAGAGAAGCTTTTTGAGAAACTACATTGCCATGTGTGACTGCAACTCACAGAGTTACAAGTTTCTCTTCAGAGATCTGTTTGTTAACACCGTTTTCTGGAAATCTGCAATTTGGTATTTCATAGCGCAATGAACCTTACGGTGAAAAAGGATATATCCACAGATGAAAACAAGAAAGAATCTTTCTTAGAAACTTCTTGGTGATGTGTGAATTCATCTCACAAAGTTACACTTACGGTTCGTGGAGCAGTCCATTCACACTGTCTTTGAGGAAGCTGAGAAGGGCTTCCTTGGATCGCATTGAGGCCTACGCTGTTAAAGGAAATTTCATCCCTTCAAAACGTGAAAGAAGCTTTCTGAGAAACTTCTTTCTGATCTGTGAATTCATCTCACAGAGTTACAAACTATGCCTCAAGACGCAGTTTGCTAACACTCTTTTCATGGAATGTGGAAAGTGATATTTGGGAGCCCATAGGGGCCCATGGTGAAGAAGGAAATGTCCTCACATAATAAATACAGAGAAACTTTCTGAGACATTGCTTTCTGATGTGTGACTTCATCACACAGAGTTCCACCCTTCCCTTCTTGGAACAGTTTGCTAACACTGTTCTCGTGGATTCTGCAAAGGTTTATTTGGGAGCTCATTGAGGGCTAGGTTGAAAAAGGAATTATCCTCACATAACAACTAAAGAGAAGCTTTCTGAGAAACTGCATTGCCATGTGTGAATGCAACCCACAGAGTTACACGTTTCTCTTCAGTGATCAGTTTGTTAACACAGTTTTCTGGATATCTGCAATTTGGTATTTCATAGCGCAATGAACCTTGCGGTGACAAAGGTAATATCTACAGATGAAAACTAGAAAGAAGCTTTCTTAGAAACTTCTTGGTGATGTGTGAATTCATCTCAGAGAGTTACACTTATGTTTGGAGGAGCAGTCCATTAACACTGTCTTTGAGGAAACTGAGAAGGGCTTCCTTGGATCGCATTGAGGCCTACGCTGATAAACGAAATTTCATCCGTTCAAAACGTGAAAGAAGCTTTCTGAGAAACTTCTTTCAGATCTGTGAATTCACCTCACAGAGTTACAACCTATGAATCCAGAAACAGTTTGCTAACACTCTTTTCGTGGAATCTGGAAAGTGATATTTGGTAGCCCATAGCGGCCCATGGTGAAAAAGGAAATATCCTCACATAACAACTACAGAGAGACTTTCTGAGAGATTGCTTTCTGATGTGTGACTTCATCACACAGAGTTCCACCCTTCCCTTCTTGGAACAGTTTGCTAACACTGTTCTCGTGGATTCTGCAAAGGTATATTTGGGAGCTCATTGAGGACTAGGGTGAAAAAGGAATTATCCTCACATAATAACTAAAGAGAAGCTTTCTGAGAAACTGCATTGCCATGTGTGAATGCAACACACAGAGTTACACGTTTCTCTTCAGTGATCAGTTTGTTAACACAGTTTTCTGGAAATCTGCAATTTGGTATTTCATAGCGCAATGAACCTAAAGGTGACAAGGGAAATATCCACAGATGAAAACTAGAAAGAAGCTTTCTTAGAAACTTCGTGGTGATGTGTAAATTCATCTCACAGAGTTACACTTATGTTTCGTGGAACAGTCCATTAACACTCTCTTTCAGGAAGCTGAGAAGGGCTTCCTTGGATCGCATTGAGGCCTACGCTGATAAAGAAAATTTCATCCGTTCAAAACGTGAAAGAAGCTTTCCGAATAACTTCTTTCTGATCCGTGAATTCATCTCACAGAGTTACAACCTATGCCTCAAGAAGCAGGTTGCTAACACTCTTTTCGTGGAATCTGGAAACTGATATTTGGTAGCCCATAGGGCCCATGGTGAAAAAGGAAATGTCCTCACATAATAACTACAGAGAAACTTTCTGAGACATTGCTTTCTGATGTGTGACTTCATCACACAGAGTTCCACCCTTCCCTTCTTGGAACAGTTTGCTAACACTGTTCTCGTGGATTTTGCAAAGGTACATTTGGGAGCTCATTGAGGGCAAGCGTGAAAAAGGAATTATCCTCACGAAACAACTAAAGAGAAGCTTTCTGAGAAACTGCATTGCCATTTGTGAATGCAACTCACAGAGTTACACGTTTCTCTTCAGTGATCAGTTTGTTAACATATTTTTCTGGAAATCTGCAATTTGGTATTTCATAGCGCAATGAACCTGACGGTGACAAAGGAAATATCCACAGATGAAAACTAGAAAGAAGCTTTCTTCGAAACTTTTTGGTGATGTGTGAATTCATCTCACAGAGTTCCACTTATGTTTCGTGGAGCAGCCCATGAACACTGTCTTTGAGGAAGCTGAGAAGGGCTTCCTTGGATCGCATTGAGGCATACGCTGAACAAGGACTTTTCATCCGTTCAAATCGTGAAAGAAGCTTGAGAAACTTCTTTCTGATCTGTGAATTCATCTCACAGTTTTACACCCTATGCCTCAAGAAGCAGTTTGCTAACACTCTTTTCGTGGAATCTGGAAAGTGATATTTGGTAGCCCTTAGGGGCCCATGGTGAAAAAGGAAATGTCCTCACATCATAACTACAGAGAAACTTTCTGAGAGATTGCTTTCTGATGTGTGACTTCATCACACAGAGTTCCACCCTTCCCTTCTGCGAACAGTTTGCTAACACTGTTCTCGTGGATTCTTCAAAGGTGTATTTGGGAGCTCATTGAGGGCTAGGGTGAAAAAGGAATTATCCTCACATAACAACTAAAGAGAAGCTTTCTGTGAAACTGCATTGCCATGTGTGAATGCAACTCACAGAGTTACACATTTCTCTTCAGTGATCAGTTTGTTAACACAGTTTTCTGGAAATCTGCAATTTGGTATTTCATAGCGCAATGAACCTTACGGTGACAAAGGACATATCCACAGATGAAAACTAGACAGAAGCTTTCTTAGAAACTTCTTGGTGATGTGTGAATTCATCTCACAGAGTTACACTTATGTTTCGTGGAGCAGTGCATTAAAACTCTCTTTGAGGAAGCTGAGAAGGGCTTCCTTGGATTGCATTGAGGCCTACGCTGACAAAGGACATTTCATCCCTTCAAAACGTGAAAGAAGCTTTCTGAGAAACTTCTTTCTGATCTGTGTATTCACCTCACAGAATTACAACCTATGCCTCAAGAAGCAGTTTTCTAACACTCTTTCGTGGAATCTGGAAAGTGATAATTAGTAGCCCCTACAGGCCCATGGTGAAAAAGGAAATGTCCTCACATAGTAACTACAGAGAAACTTTCTGAGAGATTGCTTTCTGATGTGTGACTTCATCACACAGCGTTCCACCCTTCCCTTCTTGGAACAGTTTGCTAACACTGTTCTCGCGGATTGTGCAAAGGTGTATTTGGGAGCTCATTGAGGGCTAGGGTGAAAAAGGAATTATCCTCACATAACAACTAAAGTGAAGCTTTCTGAGAAACTGCATTGCCATGTGTGAATGCAACTCACAGAGTTACACGTTTCTCTTCAGTGATCAGTTTGTTAACACAGTTTACTGGAAATCTGCAATTTGGTATTTCATAGCGCAATGAACCTTACGGAGACAAAGGACATATCCACAGATGAAAACTAGACAGAAGCTTTCTTAGAAACTTCTTGGTGATGTGTCAATTCATCTCACAGAGTTACAATTATTGTTCGTGGTGCAGAGCATTAACACTGTCATTGAGGAAGCTGAGAAGGGCTTCCTTGGATCGCATTGAGGCCTACGCTGATAAAGGAAATTTCATCCGTTCAAAACGTGAAAGAAACTTTGTGAGAAACTTCTTTCTGATCTGTGAATTCATCTCACAGAGTTACAACCTATGCCTCAAGAAGCAGTTTGCTAAAACTCTTTTCGTGGAATCTGGAAAGTGATATTTGGTAACCCTAGGGGCCCTTGGTGAAAAAGGAAATGTCCTCACTTAATAACTACAGAGAAACTTTCTGAGAGATTGCTTTCTGATGTGTGACTTCATCACACAGCTTTCCACCCTTCCCTTCCTGGAACAGTTTACTAACACTGTTCTCGTGGATTCTGCAAAGGTATATTTGGGAGCTCATTGAGGGCTAAGGTGAAAAAGGAATTATCCTCACATAACAACTAAAGAGAAGCTTTCTGAGAAACTGCATTGCCATGTGTGAATGCAACTCACAGAGTTTCACGTTTCTCTTCAGTGATCAGTTTGTTAACACAGTTTTCTGGAACTCTGCAATTTGGTATTTCATAGCGGAAGAAACCTTACGGTGACAAAGGAAATATCCACAGATGAAAACTAGAAAGAAGCTTTCTTAGAAACTTCTTGGTGATGTGTGAATTCATCTCACAAAGTTACACTTATGTTTCGTGGAGCATTCCATTAACACTGTCTTTGAGGAAGCTGAGAAGGGCTTCCTTGGATCGCATTGAGGCCTACGCTGATAAAGGAAATTTCATCCGTTCAAAACGTGAAAGAAGCTTTCTGAGAAACTTTCTTTCTGATCTGTGAATTCATCTAACAGAGTTACAACCTATGCCTCAAGATGCAGTTTGCTAACACTCTTTTTGTGGAATGTGGAAAGTGATATTTTGTAGCCCCTAGGGGCCCATGGTGAAAAACGAAATGTCCTCACATCATAACTACAGAGAAACTTTCTGAGAGATTGCTTTCTGATGTGTGACTTCATCACACAGAATTCCACCTTTCCCTTCTTGGAACAGTTTGCTAACACTGTTCTCGTGGATTCTGCAAAGGTATTTTTGGGAGCTCATTGAGAGATAGGGTGAAAAAGGAATTATCCTCACAAAACAACTAAAGAGAAGCTTTCTGAGAAACTGCATTGCCATGTGTGAATGCAACTCACAGAGTTACACGTTTCTCTTCAGTGATCAGTTTGTAAACGCCGTTTTCTGGAAATCTGTAATTTGGTATTTCATAGCGCAATGAACCTGACGGTGACAAAGGAAATATCCACAGATGAAAACTAGAAAGAAGCTTTCTTAGAAACTTCTTGGTGTAGTGTGAATTCATCTCACAGAGGTACACTTATGTTTCCTGGAGCATTCCATTAAAACTGTCTTTGAGGAAGCTGAGAAGGGCTTCCTTGGATCGCATTGAGGCCTACCCTGATAAAGTAAATTTCATCCGTTCAAAACGTAAAAGAAGCTTTCTGAGAAACTTCTTTCTGATCTGTGAATTCATCTCACAGAGTTACAAACTATGCCTCAATAAGCAGTTTGCTAACACTCTTTTCGTGGCATCTGGAAAGTGATATTTGGTAGCCCGTAGGGGCCCATGGTGAAAAAGGAATTGTCCTCACATAATAACTACAGAGATAACTTCTGAGAGATTGCTTTCTGATGTGTGACTTCATGACACAGAGTTCCACACTTCCCTTCTTGGAACAGTTTGCTAATACTGTTCTCGTGGATTCTGCAAAGGTATATTTGGGAGCTCATTGAGGGCTAGGGTGAAAAAGCAATTATCATCACAGAATAACTAAAGAGAAGCTTTCCGAGAATCTGCATTGCCATGTGTGAATGCAACTCACAGAGTTACACTTTTCTCGTCAGTGATCAGTTTGTTAACACAGTTTTCTGGAAATCTGCAATTTGGTAATTCATAGCGCATTGAACCTTACGGTGACAAAGGAAATATCCACAGATGAAAACTAGATAGAAGCTTTCTTAGAAACCTCTTGGTGATGTGTGAATTCATCTCACAGAGTTACACTTATGTTTCTTGGAGCAGTCCTTTAACACTGTCTTTGAGGAAGCTGAGAAGGGCTTCCTTGGATCGCATTGAGGCCTACGCTGATAAAGGAAATTTCATCCGTTCAAAACGTGAAAGAAGCTTTCTGAGAAACTTCTTTCTGATCTGTGAATTCATCACACAGAGTTACAACCTATGACTCAAGAAGCAGTTTGCTAACTCTCTTTTCGTGGAATCTGGAAAGTGATATTTGGTAGCCCCTAGGGGCCCATGGTGAAGAAGGAAATGTCCTCACATCATAACTACCGGGAAACTTTCTGACAGATTGCTTTCTGATGTGTGACTTCATCACACAGAGTTCCACCCTTCCGTTCTTGGAACAGTTTGCTAACACTGTTCTCGTGGATTCTGCAGAGGTATATTTGGGAGCTCATTGAGGGCTAGGGTGAAAAAGGAATTATCCTCACATAACAACTAAAGAGAATCTTCTGAGAAACTGCATTGCCATGTGTGAATGCAACTCACCGAGTTACACGTTTCTCTTCAGTGATCAGTTTGTTAACACAGAGTTCTGGAAATCTGCAATTTGGTATTTCATAGCGCAATGAACCTTACGGTTACAAAGGAAATATCCACAGATGAAAACTAGAAAGAAGCTTTCTTAGAAACTTCTTGGTGATGTGTGAATTCATCTCACAGAGTTACTCTTATATTTCATGGAGCTGTCCATTAACACTGTCTTAGAGGAACCTGAGAAGGGTTTCCTTGGATCGCATTGAGGCCTACGCTGATAAAGGAAATTTCATCCATTCAAAACGTGAAAGAAGCTTTCTGAGAAAATTCTTTTTGATCTGTGAATTCATCTCACAGAGTTACAATCTATGCCTCAAGAAGCACTTTGCTAACACTCTTTTCGTGGAATCCGGAAAGTAATATTTGGTAGCCCATAGGGCCCATTGTGAAAAAGGAAATGACCACACATAATAACTACAGAGAAACTTTCTGAGAGATTGCTATCGATGTGTGACTTCATCACACAGAGTTCCACCCTTCCCTTCTTGGAACAGTTTGCCAACACTGTTGTAGTGGATTCTGCAAAGGTATATTTGGGAGCTCATTGAGGGCTAGGGTGAAAAAGGAATTATCCTCACATAATAACTAAAGAGAAGCCTTCTGAAAAACTGCATTGCAATGTGTGAATGCAACTCACAGAGTTACACGTTTCTCTTCAGTGATCAGTTTGTTAACACAGTTTTCTGGAAATCTGCAATTTGGTATTTCATAGCGCAATGAACCTGACGGTGACAAAGGAAATATCCACAGATACAAAGTAGAAAGAAGCTTTCTTAGAAACTTCTTGGTGATGTGTGAATTCATCTCACCGAGTTACACTTATGTTTCGTGGAGCAGTCCATTAACACTGTCTTTGAGGAAGCTGAGAAGGGCTTCCTTGGATCGCATTGTGGCCTATGCTGATAAAGGACATTTCATCCATTCAAAACGTGAAAGAAGCTTTCTGAGAAACTTCTTTCTGATCTGTGAATTCATCTCACAGAGTTACAAACTATGCCTCAAAAAGCAGTTTGTTAACACTCTTTTCGTGGAATCTGGAAAGTGATATTTGGTAGCCCATAGGGGCCCATGGTGAAAAAGGAAATGTCCTCACATAACTACTACAGAGAAACTTTCTGGGAGATTGCTTTCTGATGTGTGACTTCATCACACAGAGTTCCACGCTTCCCTTCTTGGAACAGTTTGCTAACACTGTTCTCGTGGATTCTGCAAAGGTTTATTTGGGAGCTCATTGAGGGCTATGTTGAAAAAGGAATTATCCTCACATAACAACTAAAGAGAAGCTGTCTGAGAAACTGCATTGCCATGTGTGAATGCAACCCACACAGTTACACGTTTCTCCGCAGTGATCAGTTTGTTAACACAGTTTTCTGGAAATCTGCAAGTTGGTATTTCATAGCGCAATGAACCTTACGGTGACAAAGGAAATATCCACAGATGAAAAGTAGAAGGAAGCTTTCTTAGAAACTTCTTGGTAATGTGTGAATTCATCTCACAGAGTTACACTTATGTTTCGTGGAGCAGTAAATTAACACTGTCTTTGAGGAAGATGAGAAGGGCTTCCTTGGATCGCATTGAAGCCTACACTGATAAAGGAAATTTCATCCGTTCAAAATGTGAAAGAAGCTTTCTGAGAAACTTCTTTCTGATCTGTGAATTCATCTCACAGAGTTACAACCTATGCCTCAAGAAAGAGTTTGCTAGCACTCTTTTCGTCCAATCTGGAAAGTGATAATTGGTAGCCCTTAGGGGCCCTTGGTGAAAAAGGAAATGTCCTCACATAATAACTACAGAGAAACTTTCTGAGAGATTGCTTTCTGATGTGTGACTTCATCACACAGAGTTCCACCCTTCCCTTCCTGGAACACTTTGTTAACACTGTTCTCTTGGATTCTGCAAGGGTATATTTGGGAGCTCATTGAGGGCTAGGGTAGAAAAGGAATTATCCTCACATAACAACTAAAGAGAAGCTTTCTGAGAAACTGCATTGCCATGTGTGAATGCAACTCACAGAGTTACACGTTTCTCTTTAGTGATCAGTTTGTTAACACACTTTTCTGGAAAACTGCAATTTGGTATTTCGTAGCGCAAGGAACCTTACGGTGGCAAAGGAAATATCCACAGATGGAAACTGGAAAGAAGCTTTCTTAGAAACTTCTTGGTGATGTGTGAATTCATCTCACAGAGTTACACTTATGTTTCGTGGAGCAGTCCAATAACACTGTCTTTGAGGAAGCTGTGAAGGGCTTCCTTGGATCGCATTTAGGCCTACGCTGATAAAGGAAATTTCATCCGTTCAAAACGTGAAAGAAGCTTTCTGAGAAACTTCTTTCTCCACTGTGAATTCATCTCACAGAGTTACAACCTATGACTCGAGAAGCAGTTTGCTAACACTGTTTTGGGGGAACTTGGAAAGTGATATTTGGTAGCCCATAGGGGCCCATGGTGAAAAAGGAAATGTCCTCACATAATAACTACAGAGAAACTTTCTGAGAGATTGCTTTCTGATGTGTGACTTCATCACACAGAGTTCCACGCTTACCTTCTTGGAACAGTTTGTTAACACTGTCCTCGTGGATTCTGCAAAGGTATATTTGGGAGCTCATTGAGGGCTAGGGTGAAAAAGGAATTATCCTCACATAACAACCACAGAGAAGCTTTCTGAGAAACTGCATTGCCAGGTGTGAATGCAACTCACAGAGTTACACGTTTCTCTTCAGTGATCAGTTTGTTAACACAGTGTTCTGGAAATCTGCAATTTGGTATTTCATAGCGCAATGAACCTTACGGTGACAAATGAAATATCCACAGATGAAAACTGGAAAGAAGCTTTCTTAGAAACTTCTTGGTGATGTGTGAGTTCATCTCACAGAGTTACACTTATGTTTGGTGGAGCAGTCCAGTAACACTGTCTTTGAGGAAGCTGAGAAGGGCTTGCTTGGATCGCACTGAGGCCTACGCTGATAAAGGAAATTTCATCCGTTCAAAACGTGAAAGAAGCTTTCTGAGAAACTTCTTTCTGATCTGTGAATTCATCTCACAGAGTTACAACCTATGCCTCAAGAAGCAGTTTGCTAACACTCTTTTCTTGGAAACTGGAAAGTGATATTTGGTAGCCCATAGGGGCCCATGGTGAAAAAGGAAATGTCCTCACATAATAACTACAGAAAAACTTTCTGAGAGATTGCTTTCTGATGTGAGACTTCATCACACAGAGTTCCACCCTTCCCTTCTTGGAACAGTTTGCTAACACTGTTCTCGTGGATTCTGCAAAGGTATATTTGGGAACTCATTGAGGACTAGGGTGAAAAAGGAATTATCCTCACATAACAACTAAAGAGAATCTTCTGAGAAACTGCATTGCCATGTGTGAATGCAATTCACCGAGTTACACGTTTCTCTTCAGTGATCAGTTTGTTAACACAGAGTTCTGGAAATCTGCAATTTGGTATTTCATAGCGCAATGAACCTTACGGTTACAAAGGAAATATCCACAGATGAAAACTAGAAAGAAGCTTTCTTAGAAACTTCTTGGTGATGTGTGAATTCATCTCACAGAGTTACTCTTATATTTCATGGAGCTGTCCATTAACACTGTTTTAGAGGAACCTGAGAAGGGTTTCCTTGGATCGCATTGAGGCCTACGCTGATAAAGGAAATTTCATCCATTCAAAACGTGAAAGAAGCTTTCTGAGAAAATTCTTTTTGATCTGTGAATTCATCTCACAGAGTTACAATCTATGCCTCAAGAAGCACTTTGCTAACACTCTTTTCGTGGAATCCGGAAAGTAATATTTGGTAGCCCATAGGGCCCATTGTGAAAAAGGAAATGACCACACATAATAACTACAGAGAAACTTTCTGAGAGATTGCTATCGATGTGTGACTTCATCACACAGAGTTCCACCCTTCCCTTCTTGGAACAGTTTGCCAACACTGTTGTAGTGGATTCTGCAAAGGTATATTTGGGAGCTCATTGAGGGCTAGGGTGAAAAAGGAATTATCCTCACATAATAACTAAAGAGAAGCCTTCTGAGAAACTGCATTGCAATGTGTGAATGCAACTCACAGAGTTACACGTTTCTCTTCAGTGATCAGTTTGTTAACACAGTTTTCTGGAAATCTGCAATTTGGTATTTCATAGCGCAATGAACCTGACGGTGACAAAGGAAATATCCACAGATAAAAACTAGAAAGAAGCTTTCTTAGAAACTTCTTGGTGATGTGTGAATTCATCTCACAGAGTTACAACCTATGCCTCAAGAAGCAGTTTGCTAACACTCTTTTCGAGGAATCTGGAAAGTGATATTTGGTAGCCCTTGGGGGCCATGGTGAAAAAGGAAATGTCCTCACATAATAAATACAGAGAAACTTTCTGAGAGATTGCTTTCTGTTGTGTGACTTCATCACACTGAGTTCCACCCTTCCCTTCTGGAACAGTTTGCTAACACTGTTCTCGTGGATTCTGCAAAGGTATACTTGGGAGCTCATTGAGGGCTAGGGTGAAAAAGGAATTATCCTTACATAGTAACTAAAGAGAAGCTTTCTGAGACACTGCATTGCCATGTCTGAATGCAACGCACAGAGTTACACGTTTCTCTTCAGTGATCAGTTTGTTAACACAGTTCTCTGGAAATCTGCAATTTGGTATTTCATAGCGCAATGAACCTAACGGTGACAAAGGAAATATCCAGATATGAAAAGTAGAAAGAAGCTTTCTTAGAAACTTCTTCGTGATGTGTGAATTCATCTCACAGAGTTACACTTATGTTTCGTGGAGCAGTCCATTAACACTGTCTTTGAGAAAGCGGAGAAGGTCTCCCTTGGATCGCTTTGAGGCCTACGCTGATAAAGGAAATTTCATCCGTTCAACACGTGAAAGAAGTTTTCTGAGAAACTTCTTTCTGATCTGTGAATTCATCTCACAGAGTTACAACCTATGCCTCAAGAAGCAGTTTGCTAACACTCTTTTCGTGGAATCTGGAAAGTGATATTTGGTAGCCCCTAGGGGCCCATGGTGAAAAAGGAAATGTCCTCACGTCATAAGTACAGAGAAACTTTCTGAGACATTGCTTTCTGATGTGTGACTTCATCACACAGAATTCCACCCTTCCCTTTTTGGAACAGTTTGCTAACACTATTCTCGTGGATTCTGCAAAGTTATATTTGGGAGCTCATTGAGTGTTAGGGTGTAAAAGGAATTATCCTCACATAATAACTAAAGAGAAGCTTTCTGAGAAACTTCATTGCCATGTGTGAATGCAACTCACAGAGTTACACGTTTCTCTTCAGTGATCAGTTTGTTAACACAGTTTTCTGGATATCTGCAATTTGGTATTTCATATCGCAATGAACCTTACGGTGACAAAGGAAATATCCACAGATGAAAACCAGAAAGAAGCTTTCTTAGAAACTTCTTGGTGATGTGTGAATTCATCTCACAGAGCTACAGTTATGTTTCGTGGAGTAGTCCATTAACACTGTTTTGAGGAAGCTGAGAAGGGCTTCCTTGGATCGCATTGAGGCCTACGCTGATAAACGAACTTTTATCCGTTCAAAACGTGAAAAAAGCTTTCTGAGAAACTTCTTTCTGATCTGTGAATTCATCTCTCAGAGTTACAACCTATGCCTCAAGAAGCAGTTTGCTAACACTCCTTTCGTGGAATCTGGAAAGTGATATTTGGTAGCCCATAGGAGCCCAGGGTGAAAAAGGAAATGTCCTCACGTAATAACTACAGAGAGACTTTCTGAGAGATTGCTTTCGGATGTGTGGACTCATCACTCAGATTTCCACCCTTCCCTTTTTTGTACAGTGTGCTAACACTGTTCTCGTGGATTCTGCAAAGGTATATTTGGGAGCTCATTGAGGGCTAGGGGAAAAAGGAATTATCCTCAGAGAATAACTAAAAAGAAGCTTTCTGAGAAACTGCATTGCCATGTGTGAATGCAACTCACAGAGTTACACGTTTCTCTTCAGTGATCAGATTGTTAACACAGTTATCTGGAAATCTGGAATTTGGTATTTCATAGCACAATGAACCTTACGGTGACAAAGGAAATATCCACAGATGAAAAGTAGAAAGAAGGTTTCTAGAAACTTCTTGGTGATGTGTGAATTCATCTCACAGAGTTACACTTATGTTTCGTGGAGGAGTCCATTAACACTGTCTTGAGGAACCTGAGAAGGGCTTCCTTCGATCGCATTGAGGCCTACACTGATAAGGGAAATTTCATCCGTTCAAAACGTGAAAGAAACTTTCTGAGAAACTTCTTTCTGATCTGTGAATTTATCTCAAAGAGTTACACTTATATTTCGTGGAGCAGTACATTAACACTGTCTTTGAGGAAGCTGAGAAAGGCTTCCTTGGATCGCATTGAGGCCTACGCTGATAAAGGACATTTCATCCGTCCAAAACGTGAAAGAAGCTTTCTGAGAAACTTCTTTCTGATCTGTGAATTCATCTCACAGAGTTACAACCTATGCCTCAAAAAGCAGTTTGCTAACACTCTTTTCGTGGAATCTGGAAAGTGATATTTGGTAGCCCATAGGGGCCCATGGTGAAAAAGGCAATGTCCTTACATCATAACTACAGAGAAACTTTCTGAGAGATTGCTTTCTGATGTGTGACTTCATCACACAGAGTTCCACACTTCCCTTCTTGGAACAGTTTGCTAACACTGTTGTCGTGGATTCTGCAAAGATATATTTGGGAGCTCATTGATGGCTAGGGTGAAAAAGGAATTATCCTCACATAATAACTACAGAGAAGCTTTCTGAGAAGCTGCATTGCCATGTGTGAATGCAACTCACAGAGTTACACGTTTCTCTTCAGTGTTCAGTTTGCTAACACAGTTTTCTGGAAATCTGCAATTTGGGATTTCACAGCGGAATAAACCTTACCTTGACAAAGGAAATATCCACAGATGAAAACTAGAAAGAATCTTTCTCAGAAGCTTCTTGGTGATGTGTGAATTCACCTCACAGCCTTATATTTATGTTTCGTGGAGCAGTCCATTAACACTGTCTTTGAGGAAGCTGAGAAGGGCTTCCTTGGATCGCATTGAGGCCTACGCTGATAAAGAAAATTTCATCCGTTCAAAACGTGAAAGAACCTTTCTGAGAAACTACTTTCTGATCTGTGAATTCATCTCACGGAGTGAAAACCTATGCCTCAAGAAGCAGTTTGCTAACACACTTTTCGTGGAATCTTTATAGTGATATTTGGTAGCCCGTAGGGGCCCATGGTGAAAAAGGAAATGTCCTCACATAATAACTACAGAGAGACTTTCTGAGAGATTGCTTTCTGATGGGTGACTTCATCACACAGAGTTCCACCCTTCCCTTCTTGGAACAGTTTACTAACACTGTTCTCGTGGATTCTGCAAATGTATATTTGGGAGCTCAATGAGGGCTAGGGTGAACAAGGAATTATCCTCACATAATAACTAAAGAGAAGCTTTCTGAGAAACTGCATTGCCATTTGTGAATGCAACTCACAGAGTTACACGTTTCACTTCAGTGATCAGTTTGTTAACACAGTTTTCTTGTAATCTGCAATTTGGTAATTCATAGCGGAATGAAACTTACGGTGACAAAGGAAATATCCAGAGATAAAAACTAGAAATAAGCTTTCTTACAAACTTCTTGGTGATATGTGAATTCATCTCACAGAGTAACACTTATATTTCTTGGAGAAGTCCATTAACACTGCCTTTGAGGAAGCTGAGAAGGGCTTCCTTGGATCGCATTGAGGCCTACGCTGATAAAGGAAATTTCATCCGTTCAAAACGTGAAAGAAGCTTTCTGAGAAACTTCTTCCTGATCTGTGAATTCATCTCACAGAATTACAACCTATGCCTCAAGAAGCAGTTTGCTAACACTCTTTTCGTGGAATCTGGAAAGTAATATTTGGTAGCCCATAGGGGCCCATGGTTAAAAAGGAAATGTCCTCACATAATAACTACAGAGAAACTTTCTGAGAGATTGCTTTCTGATGTGTGACTTCATCACACAGAGTTCCACCCTTCCCTTCTTGGAACAGTTTGCTAACACTGTTCTCGTGGATTCTGCAAAGGTATATTTGGGAGCTCACTGAGGGCTAGGGTGAAAAAGGAATTATCCTCTCATACCACCTAAAGAGAAGCTTTCTGAGAAACTGCATTACCATGTGTGAATGCAACTCACAGAGTTACAGGTTTCTCTTCAGTGATCAGTTTGTTAACACAGTTTTCTGGAAATCTGCAATTTGGTATTTCATAGCCGAATGAACCTTACGGTGACAAAGGAAATATCCACAGACGAAAACTGTAAAGAAGCTTTCTTAGAAACTTCTTGGTGATGTGTGAATTCATCTCACAGGGTTACACTTATGTTTCGTGGAGCAGTCCATTTACACTGTCTTTGAGGAAGCTGAGAAGGGCTTCCTTGGATCGCATTGGGGCCTACGCTGATAAAGGAAATTTCATCCGTTCAAAACGTGAACGAAGCTTTCTGAGAAACTTCTTTCTGATCTGTGAATTCATCTCACAGAGTTACAACCTATGCCTCAAGAAGCAGTTTGTTAACACTCTTTTCAGAGTATCCGGAAAGTGATATTTGGTAGCCCATAGGGGCCCATGGTGAAAAAGGAAATGTCCTCACACAATAACTACAGAGAAACTTTCTGAGAGATTGCTTTCTGATGTGTGACTTCATCACAAAGAGTTCCACCCTTCCCTTCTTGGAACAGGTTGCTAACACTGTTGTCGTGGATTCTGCAAAGGTATATTTGGGAGCTCATTGAGGGCTAGGGTGAAAAAGGATTTATCCTCATATAATAACTAAAGAGAAGCTTTCTGAGAAACTGCATTGCCATGTGTGAATGCAACTCACAGAGTTACAGGTTTCTCTTCAGTGATAAGTTTGTTAACACAGTTTTCTGGAAATCTGCACTTTGGTATTTCATAGCCGAATGAACCTTACGGTGACAAAGGAAATATCCACAGAGGAAAACTGGAAAGAAGCTTTCTTAGAAACTTCTTGGTGATGTGTGAATTCATCTCACAGCATTACACTTATGTTTCGTGGAGCACTCCATTAACACTGTCTTTGAGGAAGCTGAGAAGGGCTTCCTTGGATCGCATTGAGGCCTACGCTGATGAAGGAAATTTCATCCGTTCAAAACTTGAAAGAAACTTTCTGAGAAACTTCTTTCTGATCTGTGAATTCATCTCACAGAGTTACAACCTATGCCTCAAGAAGCAGTTTGCTCACACTCTTTTCGTGGAATCTGGAAAGTGATATTTGGTAGCCCTTAGGGGCCCATGGTGAAAAAGGAAATGTCCTCACATCATAACTACAGAGAAACTTTCTGAGAGATTGCTTTCTGATGTGTGACTTCATCACACACAGTTCCACCCTTCCCTTCTTGGAACAGTTTGCTAACACTGTTCTCGTGGATTCTGCAAAGGTATATTTGGGAGCTCACTGAGGGCTAGGGTGAAAAAGGAATTATCCTCTCATACCAACTAAAGAGAAGCTTTCTGAGAAACTGCATTGCCATGTGTGAATGCAACTCACAGAGTTACTCGTTTCTCTTCAGTGATCAGTTTGTTAACACAGTTTTCTGGAAATCCGCAATTTGGTATTTCATAGCGCAATGAACCTTACGGTGACAAAGGTAATACCCACAGATGAAAACTAGAAAGAAGCTTTCTTCGAAACTTATTGGTGATGTGTGAATTCATCTCACAGAGTTACACTTATGTTTCGTGGAGCAGTCCATTAACACTGTCTTTGAGGAAGCTGAGAAGGACTTCCTTGGATCGCATTGAGGCCTACGCTGATAAAGGAAATTTCATCCATTCAATACATGAAAGAAGCTTTCTGAGAAACTTCTTTCTGATCTGTGAATTCATCTCACAGAGTTACAACCTATGCCTCAAGAAGCAGTTTGCTCACACTCTTTTCGTGGAATCTGGAAAGTGATATTTGGTAGCCCCTAGGGGCCCATGGTGAAAAAGGAAATGTCCTCACATAATAACTACAGAGAAACTTTCTGAGAGATTGCTCTCTGATGTTTGACTTCATCACACAGAGTTCCACCCTTCCCTTCTTGGAACCGTTTGCTAACACTGTTGTCGTGGATTCTGCAAAGGTATATTTGGGAGCTCATTGAGGGCTAGGGTGAAAAAGGAATTATCCTCCCATAAAAACTAAAGAGAAGCTTTCTGAGAAACTGCATTGCCATGTGTGAATGCAACTCACAGAGTTACACGTTTCTCTTCAGTGATGAGTTTGTTATCACAGTTTTCTGGAAATCTGCAATTTGGTATTTCATAGCGCAATGAACCTTACGGTGACAAAGGAAATATCCACAGATGAAAACTAGAAAGAAGCTTTCAAAGAAACTTCTTGGTGATGTGTGAATTCATCTCACAGAGTTACACTTATGTTTTGTGGAGCAGTCCATTAACAGTGTCTTTGACGAAGCTGAGAAGGGCTTCCTTGGATCGCATTGAGGCCTACGCTGAAAAAGGACATTTCATCCGTTCAGAACGTGAAAGAAGCTTTCTGAGAAACTTCTTTCTGATGTGTGAATTCATGTCACAGAGTTACAACCTATGATTCAAGAAGCAGTTTGCTAACACTCTTTTCGTGAAATCTGGAAAGTGATATTTGGTAGTCATAGGGGCCCATGGTGAAAAAGGAAATGTACTCACATAATAACGACAGAGAAACGTTCGGAGAGTTTGCTTTCTGATGTGTGACTTCATCACACATAGTTCCACCCCTCCCTTCTTGGAACAGTTTGCTAAAACTCTTCCCATCTTGGAACAGTTTGCTAACACTCTTCTCGTGGATTCTGCAAAGGTATATTTGGGAGCTCATTGAGGGCTAGGCTGAAAAAGGAATTATCCTCACATAATTATTAAAGAGAAGCTTTATGAGAAACTGAATTGCCATGTGTGAATGCAACTCACGGAGTTACACGTTTCTCTTCAGTGATCAGTTTGTTAACACAGTTTTCCTGAAATCTGCAATTTGGTATTTCCTAGCGCAATGAACCTTACGGTGACAAGGGAAATATCCACCGATGAAAACTAGAAAGAAGCTATCTTAGAAACTTCTTGGTGATGTGTGAATTCATCTCACAGAGTTACACTTATGTTTCGTGGAGCAGTCCATTAACACTGTCTTTGAGAAAGCTGAGAAGGGCTTCCTTGGTTCGCATTGAGGCCTACGCTGATAAAGGAAATTTCATCCGTTCAAAACGTGAAAGAAGCTTTCTGAGAAAATTCTATCTGATCTGTGAATTCATCTCACAGAGTTACAACCTATGCCTCTAGAAGCAGTTTGCTAACACTCTTTTCGTGGAATCTGGAAAGTGATATTTGGTAGCCCATAGGGGCCCGTGGTGAAAAAGGAAATGTACTCACATAATAACTACAGAGAAACCTTCTGAGAGATTGCTGTCTGATGTGTGACTTCATCACACAGAGTTCCACCATTCCCTTCTTGGAACAGTTTGCTAACACTGTTCTCGTGGATTCTGCAAAGGTATATTTGGGAGCTCATTGAGGGGTAGGGTGGAAAAGGAATTATCCTCACATAACAACTAAAGAGAAGCTTTCTGAGAAACTGCATTGCCATGTGTGAATGCAAATCACAGAGTTACACGTTTCTCTTCAGTGATCAGTTTGTTAACACAGTTTTCTGGAAATCTGCAATTTGGTATTTCATAGCGCAGTGAACCTAACGGTGACAATGGAAATATCCACAGATGAAAACTAGAAAGAGGCTTTCTTAGAAAGTTCATGATGATGTGTGAATTCATCTCACAGAGTTACACTTATGTTTTGTGGAGCAGTCCATTAACACTGTCTTTGAGGAAGCTGAGAAGGGCTTCCTTGGTCGCATTGAGGCCTACACTGATAAAGGACATTTCATCCGTTCAAAACGTGAAAGAAGCTTTCTGAGAAACTTCTTTCTGATCTGTGAATTCATCTCAATGAGTTACAACTTATGCCTCAAGAAGTAGTTTGCTAACACTCTTTTCTTGGAATCTGGAAAGTGGTATCTGGGAGCCCATAGGGGCCCATGGTGAAGAAGGAAATGTCCTCACATCATAACTACAGAGAAACTTTCTGAGAGATTGCTTTCTGATGTGTGACTTCATCACATTGATTTCCACACTTCCCTTCTTGGAACACTTTGCTATCACTGTTCTCGTGGATTCTGCAAAGGTTTATTTCGGAGCTGATTGAGGACTAGGGTGAAAAAGGAATTGTCCTCACATAATAACTAAAGAGAAGCTTTTTGAGAAACTACATTGCCATGTGTGACTGCAACTCACAGAGTTACAAGTTTCTCTTCAGAGATCTGTTTGTTAACACCGTTTTCTGGAAATCTGCAATTTGGTATTTCATAGCGCAATGAACCTTACGGTGAAAAAGGATATATCCACAGATGAAAACAAGAAAGAATCTTTCTTAGAAACTTCTTGGTGATGTGTGAATTCATCTCACAAAGTTACACTTATGGTTCGTGGAGCAGTCCATTCACACTGTCTTTGAGGAAGCTGAGAAGGGCTTCCTTGGATCGCATTGAGGCCTACGCTGTTAAAGGAAATTTCATCCCTTCAAAACGTGAAAGAAGCTTTCTGAGAAACTTCTTTCTGATCTGTGAATTCATCTCACAGAGTTACAAACTATGCCTCAAGACGCAGTTTGCTAACACTCTTTTCATGGAATGTGGAAAGTGATATTTGGGAGCCCATAGGGGCCCATGGTGAAGAAGGAAATGTCCTCACATAATAAATACAGAGAAACTTTCTGAGACATTGCTTTCTGATGTGTGACTTCATCACACAGAGTTCCACCCTTCCCTTCTTGGAACAGTTTGCTAACACTGTTCTCGTGGATTCTGCAAAGGTTTATTTGGGAGCTCATTGAGGGCTAGGTTGAAAAAGGAATTATCCTCACATAACAACTAAAGAGAAGCTTTCTGAGAAACTGCATTGCCATGTGTGAATGCAACCCACAGAGTTACACGTTTCTCTTCAGTGATCAGTTTGTTAACACAGTTTTCTGGAAATCTGCAATTTGGTATTTCATAGCGCAATGAACCTTGCGGTGACAAAGGTAATATCTACAGATGAAAACTAGAAAGAAGCTTTCTTAGAAACTTCTTGGTGATGTGTGAATTCATCTCAGAGAGTTACACTTATGTTTGGAGGAGCAGTCCATTAACACTGTCTTTGAGGAAACTGAGAAGGGCTTCCTTGGATCGCATTGAGGCCTACGCTGATAAACGAAATTTCATCCGTTCAAAACGTGAAAGAAGCTTTCTGAGAAACTTCTTTCAGATCTGTGAATTCACCTCACAGAGTTACAACCTATGAATCCAGAAACAGTTTGCTAACACTCTTTTCGTGGAATCTGGAAAGTGATATTTGGTAGCGCATAGCGGCCCATGGTGAAAAAGGAAATATCCTCACATAACAACTACAGAGAGACTTTCTGAGAGATTGCTTTCTGATGTGTGACTTCATCACACAGAGTTCCACCCTTCCCTTCTTGGAACAGTTTGCTAACACTGTTCTCGTGGATTCTGCAAAGGTATATTTGGGAGCTCATTGAGGACTAGGGTGAAAAAGGAATTATCCTCACATAATAACTAAAGAGAAGCTTTCTGAGAAACTGCATTGCCATGTGTGAATGCAACACACAGAGTTACACGTTTCTCTTCAGTGATCAGTTTGTTAACACAGTTTTCTGGAAATCTGCAATTTGGTATTTCATAGCGCAATGAACCTAAAGGTGACAAGGGAAATATCCACAGATGAAAACTAGAAAGAAGCTTTCTTAGAAACTTCGTGGTGATGTGTAAATTCATCTCACAGAGTTACACTTATGTTTCGTGGAACAGTCCATTAACACTCTCTTTCAGGAAGCTGAGAAGGGCTTCCTTGGATCGCATTGAGGCCTACGCTGATAAAGAAAATTTCATCCGTTCAAAACGTGAAAGAAGCTTTCCGAATAACTTCTTTCTGATCCGTGAATTCATCTCACAGAGTTACAACCTATGCCTCAAGAAGCAGGTTGCTAACACTCTTTTCGTGGAATCTGGAAACTGATATTTGGTAGCCCATAGGGCCCATGGTGAAAAAGGAAATGTCCTCACATAATAACTACAGAGAAACTTTCTGAGACATTGCTTTCTGATGTGTGACTTCATCACACAGAGTTCCACCGTTCCCTTCTTGGAACAGTTTGCTAACACTGTTCTCGTGGATTCTGCAAAGGTTTATTTGGGAGCTCATTGAGGGCTCGATTGAAAAAGGAATTATCCTCACATAACAACTAAAGAGAAGCTGTCGGAGAAACTGCATTGCCATGTGTGAATGCAACCCACAGAGTTACACGTTTCTCTTCAGTGATCAGTTTGTTAACACCGTTTTCTGGAAATCTGCAATTTGGTATTTCATAGTGCAATGAACCTTACGGTGACAAAGGAAATATCCACAGATGAAAACTAGAAAGAAGCTTTCTTAGAAACTTATTGGTGATGTGTGAATTCATCTCAATGAGTTACACTTATGTTTCGTGGAGCAGTCCATTAACACTGTCTTTGAGGAAGCTGCGAATGGCTTCCTTAGATCGCATTGAGGCCTACGCTGATAAAGGACATTTCATTAGTTCAAAACGTGAAAGAAGCTTTCTGAGAAACTTCTTTCTGATCTGTGAATTCATCTCACAGAGTTACAACCTATGCCTCAAGAAGCAGTTTGCTAACGCTCTTTTCGTGGAATCTGGAAAGTGATATTTGGTAGCCCTTAGGGGCAAATGGTGAAAAAGGAAATGTCCTCACATAATAATTACAGAGAAACTTTCTGAGAGATTGCTTTCTGATGTGTGACTTCATCACACAGAGTTCCACCCTTCCCTTCTTGGAACAGTTTGCTAACACTGTTCTCGTGGATTTTGCAAAGGTACATTTGGGAGCTCATTGAGGGCAAGCGTGAAAAAGGAATTATCCTCACGAAACAACTAAAGAGAAGCTTTCTGAGAAACTGCATTGCCATGTGTGAATGCAACTCACAGAGTTACACGTTTCTCTTCAGTGATCAGTTTGTTAACATATTTTTCAGGAAATCTGCAATTTGGTATTTCATAGCGCAATGAACCTGACGGTGACAAAGGAAATATCCACAGATGAAAACTAGAAAGAAGCTTTCTTCGAAACTTATTGGTGATGTGTGAATTCATCTCACAGAGTTACACTTATGTTTCGTGGAGCAGCCCATGAACACTGTCTTTGAGGAAGCTGAGAAGGGCTTCCTTGGATCGCATTGAGGCATACGCTGAACAAGGACTTTTCATCCGTTCAAATCGTGAAAGAAGCTTGAGAAACTTCTTTCTGATCTGTGAATTCATCTCACAGTTTTACACCCTATGCCTCAAGAAGCAGTTTGCTAACACTCTTTTCGTGGAATCTGGAAAGTGATATTTGGTAGCCCTTAGGGGCCCATGGTGAAAAAGGAAATGTCCTCACATCATAACTACAGAGAAACTTTCTGAGAGATTGCTTTCTGATGTGTGACTTCATCACACAGAGTTCCACCCTTCCCTTCTGCGAACAGTTTGCTAACACTGTTCTCGTGGATTCTTCAAAGGAGTATTTGGGAGCTCATTGAGGGCTAGGGTGAAAAAGGAATTATCCTCACATAACAACTAAAGAGAAGCTTTCTGTGAAACTGCATTGCCATGTGTGAATGCAACTCACAGAGTTACACATTTCTCTTCAGTGATCAGTTTGTTAACACAGTTTTCTGGATATCTGCAATTTGGTATTTCATAGCGAATGAACCTTACGGTGACAAAGGACATATCCACAGATGAAAACTAGACAGAAGCTTTCTTAGAAACTTCTTGGTGATGTGTGAATTCATCTCACAGAGTTACACTTATGTTTCGTGGAGCAGTGCATTAAAACTCTCTTTGAGGAAGCTGAGAAGGGCTTCCTTGGATTGCATTGAGGCCTACGCTGACAAAGGACATTTCATCCGTTCAAAACGTGAAAGAAGCTTTCTGAGAAACTTCTTTCTGATCTGTGAATTCACCTCACAGAATTACAACCTATGCCTCAAGAAGCAGTTTTCTAACACTCTTTTCGTGGAATCTGGAAAGTGATAATTAGTAGCCCCTACAGGCCCATGGTGAAAAAGGAAATGTCCTCACATAGTAACTACTGAGAAACTTTCTGAGAGATTGCTTTCTGATGTGTGACTTCATCACACAGCTTTCCACCCTTCCCTTCCTGGAACAGTTTACTAACACTGTTCTCGTGGATTCTGCAAAGGTATATTTGGGAGCTCATTGAGGGCTAAGGTGAAAAAGGAATTATCCTCACATAACAACTAAAGAGAAGCTTTCTGAGAAACTGCATTGCCATGTGTGAATGCAACTCACAGAGTTTCACGTTTCTCTTCAGTGATCAGTTTGTTAACACAGTTTTCTTGTAATCTGCAATTTGGTAATTCATAGCGGAATGAAACTTACGGTGACAAAGGAAATATCCAGAGATAAAAACTAGAAATAAGCTTTCTTACAAACTTCTTGGTGATATGTGAATTCATCTCACAGAGTAACACTTATATTTCTTGGAGCAGTCCATTCACACTGTCTTTGAGGAAGCTGAGAAGGGCTTCCTTGGATCGCATTGAGGCCTACGCTGTTAAAGGAAATTTCATCCCTTCAAAACGTGAACGAAGCTTTCTGAGAAACTTCTTTCTGATCTGTGAATTCATCTCACAGAGTTACAAACTATGCCTCAAGACGCAGTTTGCTAACACTCTTTTCATGGAATGTGGAAAGTGATATTTGGGAGCCCATAGGGGCCCATGGTGAAGAAGGAAATGTCCTCACATAATAAATACAGAGAAACTTTCTGAGACATTGCTTTCTGATGTGTGACTTCATCACACAGAGTTCCACCGTTCCCTTCTTGGAACAGTTTGCTAACACTGTTCTCGTGGATTCTGCAAAGGTTTATTTGGGAGCTCATTGAGGGCTAGGTTGAAAAAGGAATTATCCTCACATAACAACTAAAGAGAAGCTTTCTGAGAAACTGCATTGCCATGTGTGAATGCAACCCACAGAGTTACACGTTTCTCTTCAGTGATCAGTTTGTTAACACAGTTTTCTGGATATCTGCAATTTGGTATTTCATAGCGCAATGAACCTTGCGGTGACAAAGGTAATATCTACAGATGAAAACTAGAAAGAAGCTTTCTTAGAAACTTCTTGGTGATGTGTGAATTCATCTCAGAGAGTTACACTTATGTTTGGAGGAGCAGTCCATTAACACTGTCTTTGAGGAAACTGAGAAGGGCTTCCTTGGATCGCATTGAGGCCTACGCTGATAAACGAAATTTCATCCGTTCAAAACGTGAAAGAAGCTTTCTGAGAAACTTCTTTCAGATCTGTGAATTCACCTCACAGAGTTACAACCTATGAATCCAGAAACAGTTTGCTAACACTCTTTTCGTGGAATCTGGAAAGTGATATTTGGTAGCCCATAGCGGCCCATGGTGAAAAAGGAAATATCCTCACATAACAACTACAGAGAGACTTTCTGAGAGATTGCTTTCTGATGTGTGACTTCATCACACAGAGTTCCACCCTTCCCTTCTTGGAACAGTTTGCTAACACTGTTCTCGTGGATTCTGTAAAGGTATATTTGGGAGCTCATTGAGGACTAGGGTGAAAAAGGAACTATCCTCAAATAATAACCAAAGAGAAGCTTTCTGAGAAACTGCATTGCCATGTGTGAATGCAACTCATAGAGTTACACGTTTCTCTTCATTGATCAGTTTGTTAACACAGTTTTCTGGAAATCTGCAATATGGTATATTAGAGCGCAATGAACCTTACGGTGACAAAGGAAATAGCCACAGATGTAAACTAGAAAGAAGCTTTCTTAGAAACATCTTGGTGATGTGTGAATTCATCTCACAGAGTTGCACTTATGTTTCGTGGAGCAGTCCATTAACACTGTCTTTGAGGAAGCTGAGAAAGGCTTCCTTGGATCGCATTGAGGCCTACGCTGATAAAGGAAATTTCATCCGTTCAAAACGTGAAAGAAGCTTTCTGAGAAACTTCTTTCTGATCTGTGAATTCATCTCACAGAGATACAACCTATGCCTCAAGAAGCAGTTTGCTAACACTCTTTTCGTGGAATCTCGAAAGTGATATTTTGTAGCACACAGTGGCCCGTGGTTAAAAAGGAAATGTCCTCACATAATAACTACAGAGAAACTTTCTGAGAGATTGCTTTCTGATGTGTGATTACATCACACAGAGTTCCAACCTTCCCTTCTTGGAACAGTTTGCTAACACTGTTCTCGTGGATTCTGCAAAGGTATATTTGGGAGCTCATTGAGGACTAGGGTGAAAAAGGAATTATCCTCACATAATAACTAAAGAGAAGCTTTCTGAGAAACTGCATTGCCATGTGTGAATGCAACTCACAGAGTTACACGTTTCTCTTCAGTGATCAGTTTGTTAACACAGTTTTCTGGAAATCTGCAATTTGGTATTTCATAGCGCAATGAACCTAAAGGTGACAAGGGAAATATCCACAGATGAAAACTAGAAAGAAGCTTTCTTAGAAACTTCCTGGTGATGTGTAAATTCATCTCACAGAGTTACACTTATGTTTCGTGGAACAGTCCATTAACACTCTCTTTCAGGAAGCTGAGAAGGGCTTCCTTGGATCGCATTGAGGCCTACGCTGATAAAGAAAATTTCATCCGTTCAAAACGTGAAAGAAGCTTTCCGAATAACTTCTTTCTGATCCGTGAATTCATCTCACAGAGTTACAACCTATGCCTCAAGAAGCAGGTTGCTAACACTCTTTTCGTGGAATCTGGAAACTGATATTTGGTAGCCCATAGGGCCCATGGTGAAAAAGGAAATGTCCTCACATAATAACTACAGAGAAACTTTCTGAGACATTGCTTTCTGATGTGTGACTTCATCACACAGAGTTCCACCCTTCCCTTCTTGGAACAGTTTGCTAACACTGTTCTCGTGGATTCTGCAAAGGTTTATTTGGGAGCTCATTGAGGGCTCGATTGAAAAAGGAATTATCCTCACATACCAACTAAAGAGAAGCTGTCGGAGAAACTGCATTGCCATGTGTGAATGCAACCCACAGAGTTACACGTTTCTCTTCAGTGATCAGTTTGTTAACACCGTTTTCTGGAAATCTGCAATTTGGTATTTCATAGTGCAATGAACCTTACGGTGACAAAGGAAATATCCACAGATGAAAACTAGAAAGAAGCTTTCTTAGAAACTTCTTGGTGATGTGTGAATTCATCTCAATGAGTTACACTTATGTTTCGTGGAGCAGTCCATTAACACTGTCTTTGAGGAAGCTGCGAAGGGCTTCCTTGGATCGCATTGAGGCCTACGCTGATAAAGGACATTTCATTAGTTCAAAACGTGAAAGAAGCTTTCTGAGAAACTTCTTTCTGATCTGTGAATTCATCTCACAGAGTTACAACCTATGCCTCAAGAAGCAGTTTGCTAACGCTCTTTTCGTGGAATCTGGAAAGTGATATTTGGTAGCCCTTAGGGGCAAATGGTGAAAAAGGAAATGTCCTCACATAATAATTACAGAGAAACTTTCTGAGAGATTGCTTTCTGATGTGTGACTTCATCACACAGAGTTCCACCCTTCCCTTCTTGGAACAGTTTGCTAACACTGTTCTCGTGGATTTTGCAAAGGTACATTTGGGAGCTCATTGAGGGCAAGCGTGAAAAAGGAATTATCCTCACGAAACAACTAAAGAGAAGCTTTCTGAGAAACTGCATTGCCATTTGTGAATGCAACTCACAGAGTTACACGTTTCTCTTCATTGATCAGTTTGTTAACATATTTTTCTGGAAATCTGCAATTTGGTATTTCATAGCGCAATGAACCTGACGGTGACAAAGGAAATATCCACAGATGAAAACTAGAAAGAAGCTTTCTTCGAAACTTTTTGGTGATGTGTGAATTCATCTCACAGAGTTACACTTATGTTTCGTGGAGCAGCCCATGAACACTGTCTTTGAGGAAGCTGAGAAGGGCTTCCTTGGATCGCATTGAGGCATACGCTGAACAAGGACTTTTCATCCGTTCAAATCGTGAAAGAAGCTTGAGAAACTTCTTTCTGATCTGTGAATTCATCTCACAGTTTTACACCCTATGCCTCAAGAAGCAGTTTGCTAACACTCTTTTCGTGGAATCTGGAAAGTGATATTTGGTAGCCCTTAGGGGCCCATGGTGAAAAGGAAATGTCCTCACATCATAACTACAGAGAAACTTTCTGAGAGATTGCTTTCTGATGTGTGACTTCATCACACAGAGTTCCACCCTTCCCTTCTGCGAACAGTTTGCTAACACTGTTCTCGTGGATTCTTCAAAGGTGTATTTGGGAGCTCATTGAGGGCTAGGGTGAAAAAGGAATTATCCTCACATAACAACTAAAGAGAAGCTTTCTGTGAAACTGCATTGCCATGTGTGAATGCAACTCACAGAGTTACACATTTCTCTTCAGTGATCAGTTTGTTAACACAGTTTTCTGGAAATCTGCAATTTGGTATTTCATAGCGCAATGAACCTTACGGTGACAAAGGACATATCCACAGATGAAAACTAGACAGAAGCTTTCTTAGAAACTTCTTGGTGATGTGTGAATTCATCTCACAGAGTTACACTTATGTTTCGTGGAGCAGTGCATTAAAACTCTCTTTGAGGAAGCTGAGAAGGGCTTCCTTGGATTGCATTGAGGCCTACGCTGACAAAGGACATTTCATCCCTTCAAAACGTGAAAGAAGCTTTCTGAGAAACTTCTTTCTGATCTGTGTATTCACCTCACAGAATTACAACCTATGCCTCAAGAAGCAGTTTTCTAACACTCTTTCGTGGAATCTGGAAAGTGATAATTAGTAGCCCCTACAGGCCCATGGTGAAAAAGGAAATGTCCTCACATAGTAACTACAGAGAAACTTTCTGAGAGATTGCTTTCTGATGTGTGACTTCATCACACAGCGTTCCACCCTTCCCTTCTTGGAACAGTTTGCTAACACTGTTCTCGCGGATTGTGCAAAGGTGTATTTGGGAGCTCATTGAGGGCTAGGGTGCAAAAGGAATTATCCTCACATAACAACTAAAGTGAAGCTTTCTGAGAAACTGCATTGCCATGTGTGAATGCAACTCACAGAGTTACACGTTTCTCTTCAGTGATCAGTTTGTTAACACAGTTTACTGGAAATCTGCAATTTGGTATTTCATAGCGCAATGAACCTTACGGAGACAAAGGACATATCCACAGATGAAAACTAGACAGAAGCTTTCTTAGAAACTTCTTGGTGATGTGTCAATTCATCTCACAGAGTTACAATTATTGTTCGTGGTGCAGAGCATTAACACTGTCATTGAGGAAGCTGAGAAGGGCTTCCTTGGATCGCATTGAGGCCTACGCTGATAAAGGAAATTTCATCCGTTCAAAACGTGAAAGAAACTTTGTGAGAAACTTCTTTCTGATCTGTGAATTCATCTCACAGAGTTACAACCTATGCCTCAAGAAGCAGTTTGCTAAAACTCTTTTCGTGGAATCTGGAAAGTGATATTTGGTAACCCTAGGGGCCCTTGGTGAAAAAGGAAATGTCCTCACTTAATAACTACAGAGAAACTTTCTGAGAGATTGCTTTCTGATGTGTGACTTCATCACACAGCTTTCCACCCTTCCCTTCCTGGAACAGTTTACTAACACTGTTCTCGTGGATTCTGCAAAGGTATATTTGGGAGCTCATTGAGGGCTAAGGTGAAAAAGGAATTATCCTCACATAACAACTAAAGAGAAGCTTTCTGAGAAACTGCATTGCCATGTGTGAATGCAACTCACAGAGTTTCACGTTTCTCTTCAGTGATCAGTTTGTTAACACAGTTTTCTGGAACTCTGCAATTTGGTATTTCATAGCGGAAGAAACCTTACGGTGACAAAGGAAATATCCACAGATGAAAACTAGAAAGAAGCTTTCTTAGAAACTTCTTGGTGATGTGTGAATTCATCTCACAAAGTTACACTTATGTTTCGTGGAGCATTCCATTAACACTGTCTTTGAGGAAGCTGAGAAGGGCTTCCTTGGATCGCATTGAGGCCTACGCTGATAAAGGAAATTTCATCCGTTCAAAACGTGAAAGAAGCTTTCTGAGAAACTTTCTTTCTGATCTGTGAATTCATCTAACAGAGTTACAACCTATGCCTCAAGATGCAGTTTGCTAACACTCTTTTTGTGGAATGTGGAAAGTGATATTTTGTAGCCCCTAGGGGCCCATGGTGAAAAACGAAATGTCCTCACATCATAACTACAGAGAAACTTTCTGAGAGATTGCTTTCTGATGTGTGACTTCATCACACAGAATTCCACCTTTCCCTTCTTGGAACAGTTTGCTAACACTGTTCTCGTGGATTCTGCAAAGGTATTTTTGGGAGCTCATTGAGAGATAGGGTGAAAAAGGAATTATCCTCACAAAACAACTAAAGAGAAGCTTTCTGAGAAACTGCATTGCCATGTGTGAATGCAACTCACAGAGTTACACGTTTCTCTTCAGTGATCAGTTTGTAAACGCCGTTTTCTGGAAATCTGTAATTTGGTATTTCATAGCGCAATGAACCTGACGGTGACAAAGGAAATATCCACAGATGAAAACTAGAAAGAAGCTTTCTTAGAAACTTCTTGGTGTAGTGTGAATTCATCTCACAGAGGTACACTTATGTTTCCTGGAGCATTCCATTAAAACTGTCTTTGAGGAAGCTGAGAAGGGCTTCCTTGGATCGCATTGAGGCCTACCCTGATAAAGTAAATTTCATCCGTTCAAAACGTAAAAGAAGCTTTCTGAGAAACTTCTTTCTGATCTGTGAATTCATCTCACAGAGTTACAAACTATGCCTCAATAAGCAGTTTGCTAACACTCTTTTCGTGGCATCTGGAAAGTGATATTTGGTAGCCCGTAGGGGCCCATGGTGAAAAAGGAATTGTCCTCACATAATAACTACAGAGATAACTTCTGAGAGATTGCTTTCTGATGTGTGACTTCATGACACAGAGTTCCACACTTCCCTTCTTGGAACAGTTTGCTAATACTGTTCTCGTGGATTCTGCAAAGGTATATTTGGGAGCTCATTGAGGGCTAGGGTGAAAAAGCAATTATCATCACAGAATAACTAAAGAGAAGCTTTCCGAGAATCTGCATTGCCATGTGTGAATGCAACTCACAGAGTTACACTTTTCTCGTCAGTGATCAGTTTGTTAACACAGTTTTCTGGAAATCTGCAATTTGGTAATTCATAGCGCATTGAACCTTACGGTGACAAAGGAAATATCCACAGATGAAAACTAGATAGAAGCTTTCTTAGAAACCTCTTGGTGATGTGTGAATTCATCTCACAGAGTTACACTTATGTCTCTTGGAGCAGTCCTTTAACACTGTCTTTGAGGAAGCTGAGAAGGGCTTCCTTGGATCGCATTGAGGCCTACGCTGATAAAGGAAATTTCATCCGTTCAAAACGTGAAAGAAGCTTTCTGAGAAACTTCTTTCTGATCTGTGAATTCATCACACAGAGTTACAACCTATGACTCAAGAAGCAGTTTGCTAACTCTCTTTTCGTGGAATCTGGAAAGTGATATTTGGTAGCCCCTAGGGGCCCATGGTGAAGAAGGAAATGTCCTCACATCATAACTACCGGGAAACTTACTGACAGATTGCTTTCTGATGTGTGACTTCATCACACAGAGTTCCACCCTTCCGTTCTTGGAACAGTTTGCTAACACTGTTCTCGTGGATTCTGCAGAGGTATATTTGGGAGCTCATTGAGGGCTAGGGTGAAAAAGGAATTATCCTCACATAACAACTAAAGAGAATCTTCTGAGAAACTGCATTGCCATGTGTGAATGCAACTCACCGAGTTACACGTTTCTCTTCAGTGATCAGTTTGTTAACACAGAGTTCTGGAAATCTGCAATTTGGTATTTCATAGCGCAATGAACCTTACGGTTACAAAGGAAATATCCACAGATGAAAACTAGAAAGAAGCTTTCTTAGAAACTTCTTGGTGATGTGTGAATTCATCTCACAGAGTTACTCTTATATTTCATGGAGCTGTCCATTAACACTGTCTTAGAGGAACCTGAGAAGGGTTTCCTTGGATCGCATTGAGGCCTACGCTGATAAAGGAAATTTCATCCATTCAAAACGTGAAAGAAGCTTTCTGAGAAAATTCTTTTTGATCTGTGAATTCATCTCACAGAGTTACAATCTATGCCTCAAGAAGCACTTTGCTAACACTCTTTTCGTGGAATCCGGAAAGTAATATTTGGTAGCCCATAGGGCCCATTGTGAAAAAGGAAATGACCACACATAATAACTACAGAGAAACTTTCTGAGAGATTGCTATCGATGTGTGACTTCATCACACAGAGTTCCACCCTTCCCTTCTTGGAACAGTTTGCCAACACTGTTGTAGTGGATTCTGCAAAGGTATATTTGGGAGCTCATTGAGGGCTAGGGTGAAAAAGGAATTATCCTCACATAATAACTAAAGAGAAGCCTTCTGAAAAACTGCATTGCAATGTGTGAATGCAACTCACAGAGTTACACGTTTCTCTTCAGTGATCAGTTTGTTAACACAGTTTTCTGGAAATCTGCAATTTGGTATTTCATAGCGCAATGAACCTGACGGTGACAAAGGAAATATCCACAGATACAAAGTAGAAAGAAGCTTTCTTAGAAACTTCTTGGTGATGTGTGAATTCATCTCACCGAGTTACACTTATGTTTCGTGGAGCAGTCCATTAACACTGTCTTTGAGGAAGCTGAGAAGGGCTTCCTTGGATCGCATTGTGGCCTATGCTGATAAAGGACATTTCATCCATTCAAAACGTGAAAGAAGCTTTCTGAGAAACTTCTTTCTGATCTGTGAATTCATCTCACAGAGTTACAAACTATGCCTCAAAAAGCAGTTTGTTAACACTCTTTTCGTGGAATCTGGAAAGTGATATTTGGTAGCCCATAGGGGCCCATGGTGAAAAAGGAAATGTCCTCACATAACTACTACAGAGAAACTTTCTGGGAGATTGCTTTCTGATGTGTGACTTCATCACACAGAGTTCCACGCTTCCCTTCTTGGAACAGTTTGCTAACACTGTTCTCGTGGATTCTGCAAAGGTTTATTTGGGAGCTCATTGAGGGCTATGTTGAAAAAGGAATTATCCTCACATAACAACTAAAGAGAAGCTGTCTGAGAAACTGCATTGCCATGTGTGAATGCAACCCACACAGTTACACGTTTATCTTTGGTGATCAGTTTGTTAACACAGTTTTCTGGAAATCTGCAAGTTGGTATTTCATAGCGCAATGAACCTTACGGTGACAAAGGAAATATCCACAGATGAAAAGTAGAAGGAAGCTTTCTTAGAAACTTCTTGGTAATGTGTGAATTCATCTCACAGAGTTACACTTATGTTTCGTGGAGCAGTAAATTAACACTGTCTTTGAGGAAGAAGAGAAGGGCTTCCTTGGATCGCATTGAAGCCTACACTGATAAAGGAAATTTCATCCGTTCAAAATGTGAAAGAAGCTTTCTGAGAAACTTCTTTCTGATCTGTGAATTCATCTCACAGAGTTACAACCTATGCCTCAAGAAAGAGTTTGCTAGCACTCTTTTCGTCCAATCTGGAAAGTGATAATTGGTAGCCCTTAGGGGCCCTTGGTGAAAAAGGAAATGTCCTCACATAATAACTACAGAGAAACTTTCTGAGAGATTGCTTTCTGATGTGTGACTTCATCACACAGAGTTCCACCCTTCCCTTCCTGGAACACTTTGTTAACACTGTTCTCTTGGATTCTGCAAGGGTATATTTGGGAGCTCATTGAGGGCTAGGGTAGAAAAGGAATTATCCTCACATAACAACTAAAGAGAAGCTTTCTGAGAAACTGCATTGCCATGTGTGAATGCAACTCACAGAGTTACACGTTTCTCTTTAGTGATCAGTTTGTTAACACACTTTTCTGGAAAACTGCAATTTGGTATTTCGTAGCGCAAGGAACCTTACGGTGGCAAAGGAAATATCCACAGATGGAAACTGGAAAGAAGCTTTCTTAGAAACTTCTTGGTGATGTGTGAATTCATCTCACAGAGTTACACTTATGTTTCGTGGAGCAGTCCAATAACACTGTCTTTGAGGAAGCTGTGAAGGGCTTCCTTGGATCGCATTTAGGCCTACGCTGATAAAGGAAATTTCATCCGTTCAAAACGTGAAAGAAGCTTTCTGAGAAACTTCTTTCTCCACTGTGAATTCATCTCACAGAGTTACAACCTATGACTCGAGAAGCAGTTTGCTAACACTGTTTTGGGGGAACTTGGAAAGTGATATTTGGTAGCCCATAGGGGCCCATGGTGAAAAAGGAAATGTCCTCACATAATAACTACAGAGAAACTTTCTGAGAGATTGCTTTCTGATGTGTGACTTCATCACACAGAGTTCCACGCTTACCTTCTTGGAACAGTTTGTTAACACTGTCCTCGTGGATTCTGCAAAGGTATATTTGGGAGCTCATTGAGGGCTAGGGTGAAAAAGGAATTATCCTCACATAACAACCACAGAGAAGCTTTCTGAGAAACTGCATTGCCAGGTGTGAATGCAACTCACAGAGTTACACGTTTCTCTTCAGTGATCAGTTTGTTAACACAGTGTTCTGGAAATCTGCAATTTGGTATTTCATAGCGCAATGAACCTTACGGTGACAAATGAAATATCCACAGATGAAAACTGGAAAGAAGCTTTCTTAGAAACTTCTTGGTGATGTGTGAGTTCATCTCACAGAGTTACACTTATGTTTGGTGGAGCAGTCCAGTAACACTGTCTTTGAGGAAGCTGAGAAGGGCTTGCTTGGATCGCACTGAGGCCTACGCTGATAAAGGAAATTTCATCCGTTCAAAACGTGAAAGAAGCTTTCTGAGAAACTTCTTTCTGATCTGTGAATTCATCTCACAGAGTTACAACCTATGCCTCAAGAAGCAGTTTGCTAACACTCTTTTCTTGGAAACTGGAAAGTGATATTTGGTAGCCCATAGGGGCCCATGGTGAAAAAGGAAATGTCCTCACATAATAACTACAGAAAAACTTTCTGAGAGATTGCTTTCTGATGTGAGACTTCATCACACAGAGTTCCACCCTTCCCTTCTTGGAACAGTTTGCTAACACTGTTCTCGTGGATTCTGCAAAGGTATATTTGGGAACTCATTGAGGACTAGGGTGAAAAAGGAATTATCCTCACATAACAACTAAAGAGAATCTTCTGAGAAACTGCATTGCCATGTGTGAATGCAATTCACCGAGTTACACGTTTCTCTTCAGTGATCAGTTTGTTAACACAGGTTTCTGGAAATCTGCAATTTGGTATTTCATAGCGCAATGAACCTTACGGTTACAAAGGAAATATCCACAGATGAAAACTAAAAAGAAGCTTTCTTAGAAACTTCTTGGTGATGTGTGAATTCATCTCACAGAGTTACTCTTATATTTCATGGAGCTGTCCATTAACACTGTTTTAGAGGAACCTGAGAAGGGTTTCCTTGGATCGCATTGAGGCCTACGCTGATAAAGGAAATTTCATCCATTCAAAACGTGAAAGAAGCTTTCTGAGAAAATTCTTTTTGATCTGTGAATTCATCTCACAGAGTTACAATCTATGCCTCAAGAAGCACTTTGCTAACACTCTTTTCGTGGAATCCGGAAAGTAATATTTGGTAGCCCATAGGGCCCATTGTGAAAAGGAAATGACCACACATAATAACTACAGAGAAACTTTCTGAGAGATTGCTATCGATGTGTGACTTCATCACACAGAGTTCCACCCTTCCCTTCTTGGAACAGTTTGCCAACACTGTTGTAGTGGATTCTGCAAAGGTATATTTGGGAGCTCATTGAGGGCTAGGGTGAAAAAGGAATTATCCTCACATAATAACTAAAGAGAAGCCTTCTGAGAAACTGCATTGCAATGTGTGAATGCAACTCACAGAGTTACACGTTTCTCTTCAGTGATCAGTTTGTTAACACAGTTTTCTGGAAATCTGCAATTTGGTATTTCATAGCGCAATGAACCTGACGGTGACAAAGGAAATATCCACAGATAAAAACTAGAAAGAAGCTTTCTTAGAAACTTCTTGGTGATGTGTGAATTCATCTCACAGAGTTACAACCTATGCCTCAAGAAGCAGTTTGCTAACACTCTTTTCGAGGAATCTGGAAAGTGATATTTGGTGGCCCTTGGGGGCCATGGTGAAAAAGGAAATGTCCTCACATAATAAATACAGAGAAACTTTCTGAGAGATTGCTTTCTGTTGTGTGACTTCATCACACTGAGTTCCACCCTTCCCTTCTGGAACAGTTTGCTAACACTGTTCTCGTGGATTCTGCAAAGGTATACTTGGGAGCTCATTGAGGGCTAGGGTGAAAAAGGAATTATCCTTACATAGTAACTAAAGAGAAGCTTTCTGAGACACTGCATTGCCATGTCTGAATGCAACGCACAGAGTTACACGTTTCTCTTCAGTGATCAGTTTTGTTAACACAGTTCTCTGGAAATCTGCAAATTTGGTATTTCATAGCGCAATGAACCTAACGGTGACAAAGGAAATATCCAGATATGAAAGTAGAAAGAAGCTTTCTTAGAAACTTCTTCGTGATGTGTGAATTCATCTCACAGAGTTACACTTATGTTTCGTGGAGCAGTCCATTAACACTGTCTTTGAGAAAGCGGAGAAGGTCTCCCTTGGATCGCTTTGAGGCCTACGCTGATAAAGGAAATTTCATCCGTTCAACACGTGAAAGAAGTTTTCTGAGAAACTTCTTTCTGATCTGTGAATTCATCTCACAGAGTTACAACCTATGCCTCAAGAAGCAGTTTGCTAACACTCTTTTCGTGGAATCTGGAAAGTGATATTTGGTAGCCCCTAGGGGCCCATGGTGAAAAAGGAAATGTCCTCACGTCATAAGTACAGAGAAACTTTCTGAGACATTGCTTTCTGATGTGTGACTTCATCACACAGAATTCCACCCTTCCCTTTTTGGAACAGTTTGCTAACACTATTCTCGTGGATTCTGCAAAGTTATATTTGGGAGCTCATTGAGTGTTAGGGTGTAAAAGGAATTATCCTCACATAATAACTAAAGAGAAGCTTTCTGAGAAACTTCATTGCCATGTGTGAATGCAACTCACAGAGTACACGTTTCTCTTCAGAGATCAGTTGGTTAACACAGTTTTCTGGAAATCTGCAATTTGGTATTTCGTAGTGCTATGACCTTACGGTGACAAAGGAAATATCCACAGATGAAAACTAGAAAGAAGCCATCTTAGAAACTTCTTTGTGATGTGTGAATTCATCTCACAGAGTTACACTTATTTTTCGTGGAGCAGTCCATTAACACTGTCTTTGAGGAAGCTGAGAAGGGCTTCCTTGGATCGCATTGAGGCCTACGCTGATAAAGGAAATTTCATCCGTTCAAAACGTGAAAGAAGCTGTCGGAGAAACTTCTTTCTGATCTGTGAATTCAATCTCACACAGTTACAACCTATGCATCAAGAAGCAGTTTGCTAACACTCATTTCGTGGAATCTGGAAAGTGATATTTGGTAGCCCCTGGGGGCCCAAGGTGAAAAAGGAAATGTCCTCACATCATAACTACAGAGAAACTTTCTGAGAAATTGGATTCTGATGTGTGACTTCATCACACAAAGTTCCACACTTCCCTTCTTGGAACAGTTTCCTAACACTCTTCTCCTGGATTCTGCAAAGGTATATTTGGGAGCTCATTGAGGGCTAGGGAGTAAAAGGAATTATCCTCACATAATAACTAAAAGAAGCTTCTGAGAAACTGCATTGCCATGTGTGAATGCAACTCACAGAGTTACACGTTTATCTTCAGTGATCAGTTTGTTAACACAGTTTTCTGGAAATCTGCAATTTGGGATTTCATAGCGCAGTGAACCTTACGTTGACAAAGGAAATATCCACAGATGAAAAGTAGAAAGAAGCTTTCTTAGAAACTTCCTGGTGATGTGTGAATTCATCTCACAGAGTTACACTTATGTTTCGTGGAGCAGTCCATTAACACTGTCTTGAGGAAGCTGAGAAGGGCTTCCTTGGATCGCATTGAGGCCTACGTTGATAAAGGAAATTTCATCCGTTCAAAACGAGAAAGAAGCTTTCTGAGAAACTTCTTTCTGATCTGTGAATTCATCTCACACAGTTACAACCTATGCCTCAAGAAGCAGTTTGCTAACACTCTTTTCGTGGAATCTGGAAAGTGATATTTGGTAGCCCATGGGGGCCCATGGTGAAAAAGGAAATGTCCTCACATAATGACTACAGAGAAACTTTCTTAGAGATGGCTTTCTGATGTGTGACTTCATCACACAGAGTTCCACCCTTCCCTTCTTGAACCGTTTGCTAACACTGTTCTCGTGGATTCTGCAAAGTTATATTTGGGAGCTCATAGAGGGCTGGGGTGAAAAAGGAATTATCCTCACATAACAACGAAAGAGAAGCTTCTGAGAAACTGCATTGCCATGTGAGAATGCAACTCACAGAGTTTACACGTTTCTCTTCAGTGATCAGTTTGTTAACACAGTTTTCTGGAAATCTGCAATTTTGTATTTCATAGCGCAATGAACCTTACGGTGACAAAGGAAATACCCACAGATGAAAACTAGAAAGAAGCTTTCTCAGAAACTTCTTTGTGATGTGTGAATTCATCTCACAGAGTTACACTTATGTTCGTGTAGCAGTACATCAACACTGCATTTGAGGAAGCTGACAAGGGCTTCCTTGGATCGCATTGAGGTCTACGCTGATAAAGGAAATTTCATCCGTTCGAAACGTGAAAGAAGCTTTCTGAGAAACTTCTTTCTGATCTGTGAATTCATCTCACAGAGTTACAACCTATGCCTCAAGAAGCAGTTTGCTAACACTCTTTTCATGGAATCTGGAAAGTGATATTTGGTAGCCCATAGGGGCCCATGGTGAAAAAGAAATGTCCTCACATAAACTACAGAGACTTTCTGAGAGTTGCTTTCTGATGTGTGGCTTCATCACCCAGAGTTCCACCCTTCCCTCTTGGAACAGTTTGCTAACACTGTTCTCGTGGATTCTGCAAAGGTATA